>NW_010112663.1:261-83476 GCF_000699245.1 Pterocles gutturalis | reverse complement strand
CGGCCTCAAGGGCTCTTGCTTCCCTCTTTCACTGAGGCGAGGCAGATCCTGAGGGGGAGTTTAACCCCTTGTCCTCACTCCGTTTTTCAGAAGCGGCGTCTCGGCGCTCAAGCTGGCGCCGCCGGTGTCTCCCTGTTCTGTGACCGGGCGTCCCAGCTGCTTGGAGGCGTGAAAACCCCTCAGAGAGACTCGCCCTGTGGCCTGTCTGGGAGCTCTGGCCTTGCCGCATTTCCACAGCGGCACCGGTTGGCACAATTGTTCTTGTTTCAAGACTGGGGTATTCTCTTCCAGGAAATACTTTCATATTTACTTATATAGGAACACAATGTTCGTCAGTCATTGAGTATATTTAATAACCTAAGTGAGAAATAGTCATTTTACAATTTTATTAATCCGTCGCTTAGCTCTAGTGGCAGTTGAATTCAGTTTTTGCTCTTCTGCGTGGTCCAGGCAGCCTGAGCTTGATCCTGAACCTCCTCTGCCTCTGGAAGTTGCCAGTGTGTCTGGAAGCTGCGGTGGGATGCATTTCGCTTTGGTTTAAGCATATCTGCACTGAGCTAGCTGCCTGGGGTGCCTTTAGAGTTGATGGAGAACTAGTCAGTATAGTCAATGGGATCTGATCTGTGATTTATCTGATTAAACATGGGTAGTTTACTTTAGGGTAAGACAAGTCACACTCTTAAGCTTCCCTGTGTTTGTTAGTTTTTGAGGCACTACAAAGAAACTCAAGGGAGACATGCTAAACAAGTAGGCACCTAGATTGTAAATACATTTTTTTTTCAGATAAATCCCACCTAAAATGTCCCAAACCCCTACAGGAGCCAGTCCATTAGGTCAGCTCTGAACATGACTCCTGTTTTTAAAAAGGGAAAAAAGGAAGACCCAGGGAACTACAGGCCGGTCAGTTTCACCTCTGTGCCTGGCAAGACCATGGAGAAGATCCTCCTGGAAACTGTGCTACGCCACATGGAAAATAAGGAGGTGATTTGTGACAGCCAACATGGCTTCACTAAGAGCAAATTGTGCCTGACAAATTTGGTGGCCTTCTATGAAGGGGTTACAGCGTTGGTGGATAAGGGAAGAGCAACTGAGATCATCTACCTGGACTTGCACAGAGCATTTGACCCTGTCCCACATGACATCCTTGGTCTCCAAATTGGAGAGACGTGGATTTGACAAAAGGACCACTCACTGGATAAGGAATTGGCTGGATGGTTGCACTCAAAAGAGTTGTGGTCAATGGCTCGATGTACAAATAGAGACTGGAGATAAGTGGGATTCTCAGGGGCTGGTGTTGAGATCAGTGTTATTTTAACATATTTGTCAGAGACATGGACAGTGGACTCAGTCGAGTGCACCCTCACCAAGTTTGCCGATGACACCAAGCTGTGTGGTGTGGTGGACACGCTGGAGGGAAGGGATGCCATCCAGAGGGACCTTGACAGGCTAGAGAGGTGGGCCCATGCAAACCTCATGAAATTCAACAAGGCCAAGTGCAAGGTCCTGCAAGTGCAAGGCCAAGTGCAAGGTCCTAGATTACCTTTAAGGTCCCTTCCAACCCAAACCATTCTATGATTCTATGACTCTATGATACAAATATGCTGAGCACCATATAAACGTAAGAAGTCCTAGAATCTCTCTTTTAAACAGCAGTACAGCATCCCTATCGATCTTTTATAGAAATTCTTGGCCATTAGAATAGTTACTAACAAAATGTGAGACTCAGTGACTTCCTTAGCCCAAGAGATTCCTACCTGAATCTGTCGGTCTCCTGGGAGAGTCCTTTAACCAGCAGGCTGTCAGCTAGCCAGGATAGCAGATACACTCTACCCTTTCTAATGATGCAGGACCACTGTGCAGAAATGAAGGAAGGAAGGAAGGAAGGAAGGAAGGAAGGAAGAATGATTTCTGTTATTTTATAATTATTGGTCTTGGGATCGCTATTGATGCTCATGCCAGAAAAGGTAGAAATGTGATAATTAAAATTACTGACGACAGAAAGTTGGGAGACATCAATAAAGAGGATGTGCACAGTAACACAGAGGAAAAATTGAATGCTCTTGAGGGCTGGGATAGTAAAAATGGAAGGAAATGCATGAGTAAAACAGGAGTATATTTTCTGATTAATATACATGGAAGGTGTGGTATAAATACTGGAAATGGAAAATGAAAGGGAAAATGGAGCCTCATAAATTTTGATTATATATGGTTGTTAGCAAGAGCAGGGAATTGCACTAAATGACCCTTCCAAGCATTTGATCCCAGTTATTAATAATTTCTTCTTTTTCTCAGCTGTTGTCCAAAGATGTCAAAGTGCTCTAGCCTCTGAGCAAACTTGTGAAGAAGATAGTTATCTTCATTTTTCGCACTGTAAAGCTAAGACAGTATTTGAGTTGCCAAATTCACACGTTGTTCACTGGATGAACAGGCCTAAAAGCAAATAGCTCCTTTCCAAGGCTATATCATATATAGAGAGTTTAATAAACATTCTTCATTTAGATACCCTTTCCAATATCCTTGCTTTAATAAATAATTACTATTCCTGTGTTTTTATGACTTTATCCTCTGCAGGTTCTCTGGGCAATATCAGTGTACCAATTCTCTCCATTTTGCAGCCGGAAAAGCTATTAAGAGATATGTGGATGATTTATAGAGGAGACAGAGTAAAGGCAGAGCAATGGAAGAACTGTGATCTGATTCTTACATTTTTCCTCAATCTTTTAATACTTTTCGTATGGAAAAGAAGCATGCTGTCTGAAGTCCTCGGGAACTTTCCCATTGGCTTTAATGGGATGAAGGCAAGCCCAAAATAATATATCAAATCGATAGTTCATGGCAATTTGTGAAAAGTCTCTGTTTCAGCTCCTGGTGAGAATTTTTTTGTTGGTTTCTTGTTGCTTTCTTTCATCAGCAAAATGCTTGTAAAGACAGAAGCCTTCAGCAACGTACAGATTTTGATAAAACACTTGCTGAGAAATCTTTCTGATGTTACAGAATGCAATTTTTACTCAAACGTAGAGGAAGTTCCATAAAAGCTGGTGATTCAAGCTCTCAGCTGGGAGAGGGGAGCTGTGTTGGGTGTCCAGTGAAAAGTTAGATGATTATCCAAAATGATATTTCCAGCAGAAACTCATGAGACATGAGTAGGATGATAGTCATGGCTTCTGGAGGGACTATAAGGCACCCAGATTCAAACCTCTGGGCTGTCTCTAGATGCTGTTTTTTTTCTCCTCGAAATTCAGGGCATGACCCAACCTACTTGCCTATGAGAAAGGCACTTCCAGAAGCTCATGCATCCTCCCTATTGAGAATACACCGAATCGCTCTCAGATTACCCCTATTTTTCTCAATTGACTATGAGACAGCCTAGGTAATTACCCTAAATCTTTACATAGCTAAACTTTTATAGGTTGTGACTTGTAGCTTTGTCTTCCAAGATTCTTATTTTCTACTAATTCTTGAGAACTCGCGAAAAGTAAAATAGTTTTCTTGCTCGCTTTGTCTACACAGAGGTTGTTGGTAAGTAGAAAAAAGACTATCCCCTATAACTTATTATCAAATGATTAATATTGAGGTAAGGCATTAAGTTTAATACTAGTGGTATTATTTGTCCAGTCCATGCCATTATCTTATTTAATTTACAGTGGTTATTAAACCCACAATGCACTGGTATAAACAAAAAAGTAGGAAACTTCATTATAATGTAGCATGTATTATCTTTCCTTTTATTAAGTGATGGAGCTGGGGTAATGGCTCTAAAGAGAACTAGTTCTTTCCGGTGTTTTGGAGGACAGCTGCAGTCAGGCATCTCCAGCTTTTCTATGGGATGGTAAATATTCATTAAAACAACCAGAGTGATGAGGCTTACGAGACCCAGGTAGCTCTGAACTGCAGGGCCATTTCAACCTGTGACAATTAAATGCAGGGAGATTAGGAAAAAATGAGAAAATGGAAAGATGTAAATATTTCACAGAATAAACATTAACGTTCTTCATCATAAGAGGAGAAAAAAAAAATAAATTATTTAAATCAACCTCAGATGAAGACATCTTCAACTGCAGACATAAGGAATCTGCATAGTACGCTGACACCGGTGAAGGAAAAATATATAGTAAATGCCTGTTTTATAAGTAGATAAAAATGAAATGACAATGCCCATCTTATCAGAGTTACAATCCGTTGCAAACCTGGTGCTGCAAGATTTTCTTGTGGGAATTTTCATATTTAATTGGTAGGGTCAGTGGTGTGGTTTAGCTTGAGGGATCAGGTCCTACGTTTATCGGTGAATAATGCCATGGAGATAGATGATGAGCTTTACAGCAATTAAGGGCACCGTGGTATGTGCAGCCTCATGGTTAGAAGGTACAGACTTGAACAATTAAAGGCACAAAAATGTTAATAAAGTTAATATGCACATCTCTGCTTCTCTCTGGATTTTTTTAAAAAAAGGGCAAACTATTATATTAGCATTGCTGGGCAGCATCTAGAATAGAAGCTGAATAGAAAGTCACCAGTGGAGGTTTTTCTAATTTATTAAAAAAACACCAAAACAAAACACAACGAAATTCTTAAGAAAAGCTCCAAGGAAAATCGGCAAAATTACACAGGATCAAGAAGGAAATTTCAGGTAGAAAATTTGGTGTGGAAAAAACTAATTAGCAGCTGGGGAACCCACTTGATGAGTTGCTGTTATTAACTAAAACCTCCAAAGCAAATGGTAATGTCTTAATTAGAAGCAGGGTAATAATCTCCTAGATTCCCCAGTGGGAAACAAAAAAAAACCCAAAACAAAACAAAAACAAGACTTTTTTTTTTCTGGATATAACTGGCTAAAAACAAACATGGCACCAAGGGAAGCCTCCCCGTACTGCTTCTTCATTTTCTGATGTGTGTTTGCAGCGTTGCTTAACGCAGGCCACCTTACCTGGCCTTTCAGCATGATGACTAGGTGGAAGCATGATCAAGAAGTTTATTTATCTTCCTAGAAAATCAAACAAAATCTCTGTCCTAACTGGTAGCTTTGATTTCTAGAAATCTGTCTTAGTTAGACTAGTCCCAAGTAAGAAATGGAAATTAAAAGGAAAGAGGAGAGATTCATTCTCTGTCCTGTCAGTACAAAAGCACAAGAGAGCCCGGAGGTTCTCAGACAGAGCCCTAGTGTGATGACATGGGAAGTAAAATTCACAAGCTATCCTAAAGGGCTGTTCTTCCCATCAGAGATTCTCTTCTTACTTAATTTTGGTTTCCATTATAGAAGTCAACTTTTTTTTTTTTCTTTTTGCCAACTAAATCTCCGACAAACTTGTAGCTGAGCTAAATCAAACCAGATATATTTTAAAATTGCATTCTGTTGAGACCAAGCAGCACAAAGGGATGGATTTCTTATGGACATTTTGAAAAATCCTGAATTCTTTGACTTCTGCAGTTTTCCTCTATCTTGATGCTTTGAGCTTTTTCCCAAGAAAAACACTTTTCTCGGAAAGGTTCAAGAGAGAAGGAGGAGATGCAGGGGCATACGCTATCAGCAAACTGGTATTGAAAAAAAAGAATTTTTTTTTTAATATTTTGTCCTTACGCAGTTCTGGTCCTTTGTCATTAATCAGATCAAGTCAGCTTTTTGCAGGAACTGTGACAGCAGCATCATCACTCTGTTCTCTGTCAAATCCTTCCCAAAATCCCTTCAGCTGCTTTGGTAAGCTCACTCTTTTTCTGTAGAGCCCCTTGATGTGTAAAATGTATGTGATGTTTTGATCAAAGGAGTTCTTGTACTTAATGCAAATTTCAACACACATATAGCAGCAAGATGTGAATGTATAGATCTAATCCTCCTGATCTCCACAGAGTGACACTGGGCCCACGGGACACCAGTCCAGCTAGCAAGGAGGGCAGGCATGGTTGGTAAGAAATATTTTAACTTCCTTATTTTATTTTAAGACTTTATTTATGATAATATTAGCTAATGTTCTGAACAGGTATTATCTAAAAGGTTACAATGACCACATTTCGAAAAACCCGTCTTTTTTTCTTTCACATTTTTTTTGATGTCTGAGCAAATAGCAAAAAAATAAATCTCCTTTTTGCAATCCTTTCAACCACTTCAAATGGCATTTTAGACATCAGAGAATCATCTTCTGTAGATTTATTTTCAAACACAGAACTAAATGCATTAAGTACGGAGACTGTTTTCTGTGGATGTTGATGGTCATTGCTGACCAGTCTCATATTCAGTGAATGATTATGAATGTGTGTCAATATTGATTTTCTAATATTTTATTTTCCAGTCTCTGTTTATTTAACTGTAGTATCTCCAAATTTGTCATCAACCTAATTTTTAACTCTAAGTGAAGGAACTCTGACAAGACAATGTGGCCATTCATCTCGGAATCTGTCCCAGGATCATGAAGACTTCAATACTACTTTGATTTGGATTTTAGGAGTGGGATACAGACCGAGTAGCTGTGGGACACAGGGAAGAGGACATGTTCTAGCACTTACTTCTGGGGTGGGGTGAATGTTATCCTGTTTCAGAGGCAATCCCCTTGCATTCCATTTTCTTCTTGTTAAAAAGAGTTACTTTAGGTTATAGGCGAGATCTTGCTGACCTGTATGAGTTCATTTTATGATGGTTGCAGAGAGAGTCCCTGCTGTCCACATGAAGTCATTACTTGGGAACCACTGAATGAGTGACCTCATCAATTAAAGTCAGCCAGGAGGTAGAAGGGTTCTGTCATTCCTCCAATTCGTTCATTCTGTGCTGCTTTGGAAGCTGGAATAAAAACAGAGTAAAAGAGGTTTGTGATTTTCTTGAGTTCAGGTCTTTGCTCTTCAGTTGCCTCATTAAAAATTGATAATTTATTCTCATTTAGGATTCTGCAGAGAAAGGATATCACCCAAAGTTTTTGAAGAGAACCTCTGAAATGGATAAAATATGGAGCTAATTATCATAGCAAGTATGTTTAGAAGACAGTGATGCACTGGAAAATACTTTCTCTGCAGGATTGTTGAACTCGTGAATATCCCGTTCTTTATCCCTTCAGTACCCTGGCTGACATTCATCGCCGTATATGCATTTGCAGTATAGAAGAAGGGAGATTTTCTGTATTGTCTTTTTTTCCCTGTTACACACACTAGTTTTCTTAGTACAGGAACAACAACTTTGTGTCTTCTGGAGGTATTCTGTGAAGTGCCTTTGTATCTGACTACCTGAATACCACACTTGAGTTTATTTCGTTTGTAGGAAGAATATTGCACACACAAACAAACACACACACACAAAAAAAAAAAAAGAAAAAAAAAGATAAGCGAGAAGAGCTGTGATTTGACTCGAATCAGTGTGTTTTGCTTTGGAGGACTGAGTTGATTGCAGCACATGTAGGAGTGAGTTCATACTTTACAATAACCTCTGAAGAATACACCGCATTCCTTAAAAATTGTATTCATATATATCCTCATGTTTTCTGCCATTTCAGTTTGATGTAGCAAGGACTGAAAAACACAAATATTTCTCCCAGATTCCTTTATTTTGAAAACAATTCCTGTAGCAGAAAGATTTCAGCCAGATGCATTTGAGTTTGCACAAAGATTTTTGTTCTTTGTGGCAATCTAGCATTCTTGCATCAAAATCACTCTTACCTATAGAGAGGTGAATTGACAGCACCTGAGTCATCTATAACACAGCTTTTAGTCAGAATTTGTTTTTAAAATGTTTTTCTCCCCCCAAAAAGGAAAACCTGTAATAGTTCTAATTTTTATTGAACCAGTTTAAAAAGTATGACTATTTTGCTTTATAACAGAATTATTGCATTGAATAAAGGCTGCTTCAGGAATAGCCAGAGAGGAGTGTACCAAATTACGGATTTCTCTCCCTACAAAAATTTGACATTTCTTTCTTACAGATGTCTGCCTCTCTGGAAGTTATCTGGCTGCTTTGGTGTGCAGGAAGAGAAGGAGCCTTGTAAATCAGATGTGGATTATTTCTCATTATTTATTTAGAAACATATTTTTTGCACATCAGGATGTTAACTTTGTAAGAGTATTACTGATCAGGATAATACATATACAGGATTTTTAACTGCCAAAGAGATTAAAAGTTAGAAGAAGCTGTGCAGTGTTAGGTCTTTTGTCCTGCCATGAACTTCATGTGGGATTTAATGTCATTTAGTGTTTTGATGCTTCCAGTTCTAGTCTGTGAAATAGGCATAGTAATTGAACAGCTATGGGAAGATATTGGGAGTTACAATGAGAAGTTCAGAAAAGAGGTTGAAGCTGCCTGAACACCAAAGACAAAGTGTTTAAGCCCAGGTTTTTTCTTCTTTCTTCATACAGTCGTCATTTTCCCAACCCTCTTATTTGTATCTTATAAAAAACTCCTTCAGTTTCAGTGAATGACTGGAGTTGTGCGTAAGGGAGAAGCAAAGATTTCCTTACTGTTATGCTTTGATGTTTCTACATTAGCTCCTGCATCAGACTTTTTATTTCAAATCTGTTTATGTTAAATCTAGTTACAGTCTGAGCTGCTTTGTTTATTTACCAAGCAGGTGCAACAAGTGGAGAGATTTTTCAAGCTCGTGTTAGTTACCCTGGTGCTGACTTTCACTGTGATTTAAACCAGATTGATGCAACCAACATGTAATAAAAATAAGTCACAAATATGTAATAAATATGTAATAAAAAGGCTGTTAAGATATTTGAGATTTCACACTTGAAAAGCAAATTCTTGTCTGTAGAGGTACGTATTGGTTGCCCTTTGCTGTTAACAAGAGGAGCCCTTCAATTTGTCTGAAAACAGAAACTCTCAGATGGTGCCCAGAATAAAAATAAAGTCTATTGCTCTAAATTATAACAACAGTACATTTCAGAGAAGTTTGGGATTTAGCATGTTTTACGATGGCTAGTTATACACTAAATAGATTTCTAAAGAATTCAAAAATTTTTAGATAGAAAAAGAGAAACAACTTTTTGAAAATCCCTTCAGGGTACCCAGCTTCCAGTTCCATTTCCAGTTTGCCAAGCCAAGTACACTTTTACTCAGCCTTGTTATAAAGCTGAAACCAACCTCACAGATTTTTAAAATTAATTCTAAAGTTTTTGTTTTGTTGAAGACAAATTGCAGCTAACTTTTTTAGCCGTAATACAAAACACGCTAGTGTCTTTTAAGTACCACTGGATCGTGGTATAAATGAGTACTCTTCTTTTACAAAACTTTATCTTTTAATAAAATGAGTTATTAATTTTACGGTTGTTGCTATTTTCATCTCAAATGCGTGTGTTCAGTGTACAGTTGTATTTCTCTTTGTGAGTTGAAAAGTTTAAAATCAATTATTTAACTTTTTCTGAATATATTTCTTCCAATGTTTTGTGCACAGAGTTACTATCTTGCGAGGCTTGCTTTAATATTGTACCAAAGAGATTTAACCTCTGAACTGTTTGAAAGCAGTGGGGGAAAGATAGAAATGTTAAAGTTAGATAAAATATTACGTGAAGTTTGGCAATAGAGCTTCTGGAATTTCAAGTTCATCTGTGATTTCCCTGCACTGGAGAGAACACCCTTTCTCTAGGGCTGGTGAAGAGTTGGAGCAGTTTTATTTCCATCCAGCAGAAATTATGAGAAAGTTTTTATGTGGATAGATCCAGTCCCTGCACCACTTCAAGTCAGTCTCTGCATGAGAAGTACTCCATGGGAAACAACAATTAAAAAGAACAAATTAAATAGCAATAGCAGTGTTATTTTTAAGCTATTGTACTGAACAATGTCCCTGTAGTAAAAATAATACAAATACTAGGCTATTGACCACAATAAATGAGGATTGTGTTAGAGTACTTTAGGCTTCCGTTGTCTTTCTCACACTGCAGCTGTAGTGTCAAGTATTAAAATTACTGGAATGTCACCTGTGGAATATTTGATGTCTTTAAATACAGGCTTGGTGATGTTTATTTTTAGATACATAGATCAACAATCCTTCATTATTTTGCCTTTTCACTCTAAATTACAGTTTTTGTCTTGAATTTCAAGAGACATACTTCATACATTCATTCATGAGCTAAAATAAACTGAAGTGAGCCCACAGAGGAAGGGACCACTGTAGGAGAATGGCTTTTACTACTGTTAAACCAGCCAAATATTTGCAGTTTTGCAATGATTCATCCTTTTGCCTCTCTTGTTCAGCTGGATTTTGGAAGAGCAGACTAAGGAAGGAGCTCATGATACTCCTAATCCAAAAGAAGATCAAGTCCTTTTTTGGTGATTAATTTCATCTGAACCAAAGCCTTCATTGCCCTAAAGTGGCCACAGAAGTGAGCAGAACTGTCCCTAATTATCCCAGCTGAGGAGCAAGCCCTTTATCTTATGCTTCTATTCATATTTATTATTTTAAAATCAATGCTACTACTTAACATTCATTATTATTTCTATGACAGGAAATACTCAGGCATCCTGAGAAAAGTATGGCAACACAGAGACTAGGACCATCCTGCAAAGAGCGAGGCTGGGACTGAAAGAAAGCTCGTGAGTCATCAGTGCCATGCCCCACTGTCACCAACCTCCCTGTGGCCTGAGCTTGATCCTGAATTGGTCAAATTCAACCACAAAAAAGTTAACTTCCCAGTCCTACTTGAGGGTGTGTAGTAAACTAGTCATGAGTGAGAAACCTTCTTTCAGTCTTCACTTTACATTTGTCCGTGTTATTTGTGTTTGCCTTTTTCCCCAGGTTGTACCTTAGGTCAAACAGATCTTTTCACAGAATCATAGAATCATTAAGGTTGGCAAAGACCTCAAGGATCATCAAGTCCAACCATCAACCCAGCACCATCTAACCCACTAAACCATGTCCCGAAGCACCACATCTACACGTTTCTTGAACACCTCCAGGGGTGGTGACTCCACCACTTCCCTGGGCAGCCCGTTCCAATGTTTGATCACTCTTTCAGTGAAGAATTTTTTTTCTAATATCCAGCCTAAACCTCCGCTGAGGCAACTTGAGGCCATTTCCTCTTGTCCTATCACTTGTAACTTTAGAGAAGCCAGCACCCACCTGACCTTCCCTTCCCTTCTTTTCTCCTGCTCTGTATCTACAGGCAGCAGAGTTTCCCCCTCTTGCTTTAGGATGTCTCCACCCTCTTAAATGACTTAGTTCCCCACTCACTTTTGGATCCTCTTCCTTGAGCATCCGCAACGCAAACACGTAAGTTCAGTCCCAGGTGTGTTTAGGAGTCACTCAGGTACTTCTCTCTGAAATAAAAACTATCTGTAGTGTCTGGGTTTGTTTACTTCAAAGACTACTCCCAGGGGATCGTACAAGCTGTTCTGTAGGTTTGTCTCCCTTTGTCCCTCCAACACATACTAAAAGGCTTTACACCCTCAAAAAAATTCATTTAGGCCTTACGGCACAGGGAAGAGCTCCAAGAGCCCCAAGTAGATGGGTCAGTCTGCTCTAGAGAGGGTTTAGCCCTGAAAACCATGCACATCATAGAATCCTAGAACAGTCTGGGTTGGAAGGGACCTTTAAAGCTCATCTAGTCCAGCCCGCCTGCCGTGGGCAGGGACATCTCTCAGTAGATCAGATTGCTCAAAGCCCTGTCCAACCTGACCTTGAACATGTCCGATGGTGGGGCAAAGCACATCACTGCTTTGCTCTTCCTTGTGTAGGGGTCAGGGATCATTCACTGTGGCGGATACATTTACCATCCTTAATATTCTCGGGCTTGCAGCTTCCCTGATGAAAGAGTCCTTTGGGCCAGGGTTTTAAGATGCTGAGTTCTCAACAGCAGTACTCAAAGTATTCTCATTCCTTACTTTCCAATCCAGCCTCGTGCTACTACAACGGCATCAGTAAAGTTGCTTGAGGGGCTGGGCTGGGAACTGGACTGTGGAGCTTGTCTGATTTAAAAAAACATGTTGGGGTTCTCAACCATTATAGTTTTTTTAAATGTAGTTAAAAGTTGTAAGATAAATGCACACAAACATGCATACTACCAGTTGCGGAAGCCAGAAGGGAGGAAAAAACCTTCAGATTTACTTCCATTTATTTATTTTCCTCTTACTAAGAGTTAAATATCAGCACCAGTTTCTAATAAGATAAAGGAACATTCCCTAATAAAATAAAGGAATAGTCTCATTGCTGAGCCACCTCTTCATGTCTAAAAGAAAAAACACCTTCAGACCTTTGTATCCAGAAAGCGCTGAGGACAAGTACTGCATACAGGCAATCAAGACCATGAGAGTCATTTCCAGAAAGACTATTTTATCCACAGTTTCTACCTGTGTGTTTCAATAACATCTGCACTCCTGTGATGTTTCATCTGAAGAACTCAAAACACATTATAGGTACAGGTTTAGCTAAATTGATAGTGGTCTCTGAAAGGTAAGAAGGATTCCCATCTGCAGGCACGCCAGGTGGTACCTCAACAGATAAAACAGCCCGCTCAAGGTCAGAAAAATGAGGCAGTGGCAAAGCTGGAAGAGAACTTTGAGAGGTGAATTTAATACGTACTGATGGCAGCCAGCTGCCTTGCTGCAGCTGTGCTCGGGGAACATTGATCTTATTCTTGTTGATACCAGTGAACTTCTCTAGACAAAGAATCGCCCATAAAACCAAACCGTTTATCAGCCATTAAGAGAAGCGAACTGTAAAATGTGAGGCTGTCACAACTGTAATGCAGGCAGCAATTAGTAAGCACTAAAGTGATGATGTGTTTCCTCTCCATCCTTGATGCATGTTTCCATATAGCTTTGGTCCTATGGAAAGCTGTTTGCTAGCCTCTTAGCTTGGTAAGCACGTATTCTGATTGTGGAGTACTTCACCCTGAAAACCCTTCCACCACTCATGCTTTTTTTTTAAATTTAGTATTCAAGAATCTTTCCATTTTGAAATGCTAGACATGTTTCTGGAAGCAGAGGCACCTAGCTTATAACTAAGTTCCTAGAAGCCTGAAAAGAGAAATGTATAGAATCACAGAATCACAGAATGGTTTGGGTTCAAAGGGACCTTAAAGATCATCTAGTTCCAACCCCCCTGCCATGGTCACGGACCCCTCCCATTAGACCAGGTTGCTCAAAGCCTCATCCAGCCTGGCCTTGAACATCCACAGGGATGGGACTTCCCTGGGCAACCTGTTCCAGTGTCTCACCACCCTCACAGTAAAAAATTTCTTCCTAATATCTAATCTAAATCTACCCTCTTTCAGCTTAAAACCTGCAGAGAAAGTGCTGTGCCATTAGAGGCGACATGCAAACTTGGCCTATAGGTAAATTAAAAACCAATGCGTTAAAAAACTTTGGAAAATGCACTTAATAATATGCTTTATCTTTTGGACAGCCCTGAAGTGGTCAGGCATTTGGACTAAATGATCATTGTAGGTCCCTTCCAACTGAAATCTCTTCTCCTCTCTCTTCTCTTCTCTTCTCTTCTCTTCTCTTCTCTTCTCTTCTCTTCTCTTCTCTTTTCTCTTCTCTTCTCTTCTCTTCTCTTCTCTTCTCTTCTCTTCTCTTCTCTTCTCTTCTCTTCTCTTCTCTTCTCCTCTCCTCTCCTCTCATCTTCTCTCCTCTCCTCTCCTCTCCTCTCTTCTCAAGAAAAATCCAAAAGCCCAAGGTGTGGAGTGTAAAGTATAAATCCATCCTCTTTTACACCATCCATCTATTCCCATTGGAATTGTACAGTGACAGTAAAAAGAGAGTAAAAACTTCAGCAGGGTGCCTTAGACATCTTTGATTCCCCCAACACTAGATCAGCTATCGGCTGGTGGCACTCCAAGAGATAACAAAACAAAATCATAGCTTCTGTCCCAGATGGGTAAATATAAAAATGACCGCAGGAATGGGTAAGCGATATTTCATCTGTCCACTACCAGCTATAGTAGAGATACTCTGTTCTTCTCTAACTATAGGTGACAGATAAGTTTTCTTGGCAGACCCGACTAAACCCATCCCACCTTGAGGTCATACAGGGGAATGTATCAAATGAACAGATTATCAAGTCTGGTGAAATACTTAAGAGGGTGAAAATGTATTTCCCCATGGCTGATCCTTGATTTTATGTGATCTTAAAGTGCCTTTTTTCTTCATCCTTTCTCACAGAAGACCACAAGTAGCCCACCTGGAGTACCGTGTTCAGATGTGGGGCCCCCAACATAAAAAAGACCTGGACCTGTTGGAGAGAGTCCAGAGGAGAGCCACGAAATTGGTCAGAGGGCTGGAGCACCTCCCCTATGAGGACAGGCTGAGAGAGTTGGGGTTGTTCAGCCTGAGAGAAAAGGTTCCAGTTGGACGGTATAGCAGCCTTCCAGTACCTACAGGGGGCTACAGGAGAGATGGGGAAACACTCTTTTATCAGGGAGTGTAGTGATAGTGAGAGGACAAGGGGTAACGGGTATAAGCTGAAAAAGGGCAGATTTAGACTAGACATTAGGAATAAATTTTTCACTGTGAGGGTGGTGAGGCACTGGCACAGGTTGCCCAGAGAAGCTGTGGATGCCCCATCCCTGGAGGTGTTCAAGGCCAGGCTGGATGAGGCTTTGAGCAACCTGGGCTAGTGGGAGGTGTCCCTGCCCATGGCAGGGGGGTTGGGACTCCATGATCTTTAAAGTCCTTTCCAACCCTAGCCGTTCTTTGATTCTGTGTTTTGTCTTCCCTGCAGGGACCTGAACGTATTAAAAGGTCACTGCTAGGTCAAAATGAATGTGCTTTTTAAAAAAAAAGGTATTTCCCTCAGTTCCAAATCATGCTGCATTAAAGCTGTAATAAAAAAAAATGCACAGCTTACCTGTGTGATTATTGTTTATAATTTATTGTAGAGTATCGTTATTCTCTCCCATATAGTCCCTTGTTCTTGCTAGTTTTATACTGATTGAAGCAGTAATAGTGCCAAAGATGCAAGGAAATAGTTAAACACTAATTAACTTCTTAATTCTCTGTGTGGGCAGGCCCCTTGTTTCCCCTGGAGCAGAACTGATTTTTGAGATATTTATTTAGGATTTCAGGGTGTTTGCACATTGTGTATGCCTCTCTCTGTGTGTTGGTATGTGTGTGGGATGCCTCTGGTCATATTTGCCTGCAGCTGAGCCTGCACAGCATTCCCCTTCGAATAGGCAAGTTTTCCAATATGGAAGTTTAAAAAAACCACCAACCCTCTCTCCTGTTTTGTTTCTGTCGCTAGATAAAAGGCATCAAATCACATGGTGATTCCATCAAGCCATGTTATGGTGGCACAATAAATTTGTGTTGGTCCTGCTGGCTGCAGGGTGCTCGGGGAGATCAGTTTTCAGCATCTGTCCAACAGAAGTTCAGCCTGGAGCAGTCACCCTCTACGGAGGCTTTCCATTTTTTGTTTTTTTTCCAATAAACAGATCTGCACGGTGTTATTGCTAGCACTAATCTGATTTTCTCTGGGAGGTGGTTAAGCATGTGGCTAGAATTTCTATTAGAGTTTACTGAAATTGCTTATGTTTCCATACTCCCTTCCCATTCAGCTTCCTCTGCACCGATCACTTCTGCTGTGCCATGTAAGAAACGTCTGGAGAATAATATTGAGCCTCTCCACTGAAACTGCATTAAAAATGTATCCAGGTTGTGTGTTTCTGTGTGTTGCACATGAAGCCTTCACAGAAAGAAAGTTTGTGATGCAAAATTCAGCCCTCAGAGCATTAAAATATACTGGCATTAAGAAAAGATTTTTAAAAATGGTTGGTTTTGAACAACATGGAAATTGTTGGGACTCAATAATCCAGTTTTAATGTAGCTCATTCTACCCTAAATCTTCTGGGACGGAGCAGGGGTGAGACAAGTATTGTGCACACCCGTTTGTACCAGTTTCACAGAATCGTAGAATCATAGAATGGTTTGGGTTGGAAGGGACCTTAAAGATCATCTCATCCCAACCCCCTGCCATGGGCAGGGACACCTCCCACTAGCCCAGGTTGCTCAAAGCCTCATCCAGCCTGGCCTTGAACACCTCCAGGGGAGGTGCTCCAGCCCTCTGACCATCTTCATGGCTCTCCTCTGGACTCTCTCCAACAGGTCCAGGTCTTTCTTTATGCTGGGAGCCCCACAGCTGAGCACAGTACTCCAGGTGGGGTCTCGAGAGCAGAGTAGAGGGGGAGAATCACCTCCTTTGACCTACCGCTAATAGAAGTTTCTTCTAATCATTAAAGACCAGGGCACTTCCAGGGGAGGAAACAGGCCACAGATTTGTAGCTAGAAATCACAGAGATGCCAGGGCCATTCACGTTTTGGTGGAATTGCTGTCACCGAACTTCAGGTGTGCTGGTTTTATCCCCTTGTATTTGGGGGAGAGATGTAGACACTTTGGGGACAAGAAGGCTATGGGTGGCACCTATGCTGTTGGAAGAGATGAGTCCCACCCTTCGGGACCAAACCTTTTTTCCAGCCCCAGGGAATGCCAAGATAACATTGAAGGGCTTGTTGTTTCACGCCTGCCCAATGGGAGGCTGGAGGCACGCACATAAGAATAGATAAAATCAGCCCAGCTGCTGTTATCGTCTTCATATATTCGCCTCAGAGCAAGAGCAAGGTGCTGCATGGACCATCCCATTCTAGTGCTGGAACCTCCACCACGCAGACTCCTACACAGATTTCTGCTCACCCAGATGTTTCAAAGTCAGACGTGCCCTTTTGCAGGGGAGAAAAGACCCACCCAAGACTTTTAAATCAGTTTTCCCTTTGATTTGCTTCGTTCCATGTGATTTGTCGTAACACTTGAAAAAGAGCCGCGTACGTAACAGATTTCCAACACAGACAGGGCTAAAGCCGAGCATTAACCTTAAATGTTTTTCTCCTTGTTACGTTGCATTTAATAGTGCATAGTTACACTCCCTGTGCGTAGAGAGAGCAGAAAATTACACAGTAAATGTTAGCAGAAGCTGACGTTTAGGCTTTTATTATCACTTGATAAACCCATGTAAATCCCATTAACGCTGAGAGGAGTTATAGGTATATATCAGGGGAAAAAAAAGAGACCATTTGCTCTTGAGTGCATGTAACCAATTAAAAATTTAAGAGCATATAGTACATAATTATATTGGACTGTAGGTTGATGCTCCCGGATGAAAAATGCCAGATGAGCTGAAATGCTTGCACAGAACAAGAGAAACTCTGGCTGCCTCTGTACAGACAGCCTGCGTGCTCTCTGTGAATAGTCCCAATATTCACTGCTCAGGCTCGGTCTATGGCTGGGGGCTGATGGAAACGGGCATTTTTCCGGCTGTGACCTTGGTCAGGATCTGTGAGGCAGAAAACAATGCAGGGAAAGACAAGAGGAGAAGCCTTGGCACCTACAAGCTGATTTCACAGAATCACAGAATAATTTGGGTTGGAAGGGACCTTTAAAGGTCATCTAGTCCAACCCCCCTGCTATGAGCAGGGACATCATCAAGTAGATCAGGTTGCTCTGAGCCCCATCCAAACCTGACTTTGAATGTTTCCAGGGATGGGGCATCTACCACCTCCCTGGGCAACCTGCTCCAGTGCTTCATAACCCTCACTGTAAAAATATGTTCCTTATACCTAGTCTAAATCTACCCTTAGTTTTGCATCCTCCACTGAACTGATTTCTGGCTGTATTTTACTTGCCAATGCAAGCAGCAGGGTATATCTTAATCACCACTTTTCTCATCATACCACAGCCTGTCGCAACCATCAGAGAAGCTCAAGTTTGAGAAATGTGTGCCTGCAGGAAGGGTGTCACCTTCCTATGAGCAAGAAGCCACCAGCTACTGGTACGGTCCAGACAGGATGCTCATGGGGTTGCTAATCTGGAGTAGAAAACACAAATCCATACCTTCTGCTTCCTATATAATGATGTTTTATTTCACAAGACTGTGGTAAAGTCATGTTAGTGTTAATATAACTGTAAGCAGCCAGTAATCTTTGTTAAAGACACAGATAATTGAAACAGTAGCAGCAATTACACACAACAGTTCTCTGTCCCTGCCCAAAAAAAGTCATATGCGGGACAGGTGAATGGAGAACAGCTTCCACGCAGATGAAAGAGAAGCCTCAGACCCTGGCACAAAGATGATAACCACAGTTCCAAGGAAAAGGACCATGACAGAGATTTTTCAAGATTTCATTTTTCTGGAGGTTAAGGAAAACAAACTTCCAAATTGTTCGTAAATAAAGATTATGAGACCAACGAAATACCCAGCTCTGCTACAGCTTTCACATCCACCTAGGAAAAACTCATAGGGAATTAAAACCTCATATTTAATGTAATATATGTTCCTGATAATCGTTACATTTTCGGTCAAGATGAAATTTCTAGAACTAAGTCCATGGGCAGGTGCGCAGCCTGACTTTTTAATATGACTGTTAGCTTATTCCCATTCTCTTATATTCCTTCTTTGGTTTTAGAAAGCCCCAGCAACACAAAACCCCAACCTTTAAAGTTTCTGTCATGTGATTTATACTCTTACGGCCACTGCTGTTTTGAATTTCACATCCATCCTTGAAGTGAAAGTTGAGCTGATCTTTTTTTTTTGATGATAAAAGAGCAGCCACTGAATTAATAGCAGGTCAGTCTGACATATATTAGAGCGTGGTTTGGCATTTATGTTGAGAATCTCCTGTCATCCTCCCCACCACCCACAACTGCCATAGCAACCACATTGCGAAGGGGCTCCAATGCGTGCGCAGTGTAACGTGCTGTTAAATGAATGCGCTTCTTGTTTCACTATTGCAATGATAAATTCAGTTCAGCTGCAGTCACTGATTAGTAGAAAGCTTAGTTCCCACTGAAGAGAAAATAAACAAACAGCTCCCATTTTGCCTTGTTGGAATTCAGCAGTTATGTCGAGTTCAGCTGTGTGGGCAATTAGCTCAAAGGACCTCAAATTATACGTTGCACTTGCACTTGCACACAAGCTTTTAGAAGTGCCATAAGAAAGTCATTTTTACAGTGAGCGCAAGGTTCAACCAGAAGAAGCAACAATTTGTTGAGAAGCTAATACAGCACAATACTTGTTTATTCACCAGTGTTTGAATATTTAAGTAGTTCATGCAATTATTCTTAAGTACAATGGCCCGAGTTTCAGCCATGTTTTGTAAAGCTTGTGCAAGTCAATAACTCACTGCAATTAAAAATCTGCAGCTAGCATTGTGATCGCTTGCAAAATCCAGGAACGTTGTTTTAACACATTCTTATAATGTGTTAAAGACACTTTAGAAGTGTGCTAAAGCATCCAGCTTGTTCTTCATCATGTACTTTCTTCACAGCTTGTTCCCCCATGAAAAGCCACCTCCAACCCCGTGGGCTTTTCTCAAATACTGCCATGATCCCACTCTGCTACACGCACTTCTAACTTCCCCATATCCCTGTGTATCACTTCCAGGCATGAATTATTCCGTACTCCTTGTAGGGATCATTACTCAAATATTTCACTCAAAATACTGGCTTGCATATTGTCCATAGATAGCTCTAAATCCAAGAACAAACTGTTCCTGTTACGTCTTCACCGGTTATTTTTCCCCTCTTTGTGCTTCCAGCCATCTCCCAGCAGAGCTGAAGCAGAAAACCCACACAGATGAAAAGGGAGGGACTGCACTCGAGGCAGGATCTGCAGCCAGATGGAGTCAGTCTGATGTTCACCACCCGTTTCTGACCTTTGCTTCACTGTCAGATTTGGCTACTGGCCTTTGAAGTGATGGGATAAGAGGTCTCCAAAAGGGGCAGGTAGGACGATGGAAAGAAATGCTGCTGAGATATGGGCAAATTAAATAACTATTATTATTAATGTCTTTCTCATGTACAGCATTCCAAGTGTTGCTGCTCTCCAACCTTTCCATTTTCCTTTTGCTCAAACTGGTCAATGCATACATAATCCTTCCTTCTTTTGGGGGGAAAAGGCACAGGAGTTTTCTTGCTTGATCCTATCTTTGTCTCTTGGTTTAGCTTCTCTCTTGAGAGATGAGATGAGAGCTTTCAAAGTGCTTGCTCTAAGACAGGCTATGCCACCAGATTCAAATCTCTCAAACAATATGACATTTCTTTGGCACCGGCATCAGAACAGAGACAAAAACCACAGAATGAAAACAGAGCTGGAGGATCCAGGACACAAATTCTTTGGCCACGTTCGCACTCAAAATCTGGTGCACAACAGGCTCCTGGTCCCTGGCTTGCCTAGATAGGAGGAGCCGTAGCTCTTGGTTGGACCAGGCACCTGGATTTTTCTTTAAGAGAAAGTTTGTTGTGTTCCCTACCTATGGTGGCAGGACATAGCCAAAGTGGGCACCTGATATGGGAACTCAGACCAAGTCTGGCGTGGGACACTTCTGTTGGCTAGACTGAAGACAACTTCTGATATTAGATTTCTCCCTGAAGGTTCTTGGATCAGTGTCCAGCCACCCCTTAGCTTTCTTTTGACTGGCTAAATAGACTAAGCTCCTCAAACCTCTCCCTGCAAGTCATCTTTCTCAGACATTCTTGTGTCTCTTTCTTGAATTGTCTCCAGCTTGTCAATCTCCCACTTGCTTTGCAGACACAAGAGCAGGGCACAACGTGTTGGCAGCAGTTTCAGAAAAAGGGGAATGCTCAGGCAGCATAATCCTCCTTTTTGGATTTCCTCTGCTTATACATATTACAGGTTGGGTCAGTTCTTGGATGGTTGATTACTAACTATGACTTGCACCCCTTTTTTTGGTCAAGGCTTTCCAGCGTAGAACTGCTGCAGCCCCCACAAGGCAAATATCTTCTTTCTCCAATCTTGTGACTTAACTTGGTTGTACTTGCTTACTCTCGGATTACCAATTGCCCATTCATATCAGTGACTTGTATTCCTTCTTTTTACCATTTTCCCAGCCTCTTTAATCTGAAAAAATTGTTGATAATGATTTAAAGGGGTTTTTTTTCTAAGATGTTGATAAAATACAATAGCATAGAGCCAAGAACTAGTCTCTATGGGATCTCTCCAAACACACACCCACTCAAAGAAAATTTCTCTGCTTATAATTATATTTGGGACCTGAAGTTAGCCAATTCTTAATCCATTTAATGTGTTTTTCAGTGGTTTTGTATTGTTTTAGTTACTTCATCAACATGCTGTACTGTTACAAGGTGCATTTCTTACAGAAGCCTAACATCCATTCCCTCATCAGCCAAACTTGTCATCTTAACGCAAACTTCCTGAGCTGCAGTAAAAAATGGGGTAATGGGAGATACCTGCCCCACGACACAACAGCGTAGTGCAGGGAGACCCATAACACCGTTAAACTGGTGTGCACACCAGTACGGCACTGTCAAAATTATTTTTGCCTGCTGCTCTGCCCTGCAACCTTGCTCTTGGCAAGGTGGAAAGCTGCTTCAGACGGTGCTGGTGTTTCAGGCTCTCTCTTTGGAAGCTGGTTACATGATCCACTGAGTGACATCCTGGAGGAGGGTCTGTTTTCCCAGGGCTAATGCCACCCCTTTGTAACCAGAGACTCTCTTGTTTATAATTCCATAAAGGCTTTGCAAGTTGAAGGTGTTTAAAAAGATTTCTGGTGTGTTGGAGGTAACCTCAGCCTTCCATTCGAGCAAGCGCAGCACCTCTCTGGTGTCTCAAACACTTGGAGGCAGTGCAGGTGGAATCAAACCTTGAGGCAGGATGTTTATCCTCTTCTCCCAGAGTGTTTGGTGTGATTTTTATCAGGGAACAAGGTTGATCAGACCGTCTTTCTTTTTTCCACCTATAGCAGCATCTTACATGATTTGCTCCTAGTGTATTTGACCTGCTGGAGATGAACGGAACAGGGTTTAGGCCATGGTACGTATATTCATTTACCTTTAAGTGGTACAGTCACTATAAATTTAGTCATTTCCTTGGATGCAGAGGGTAATTCAAAGAGTTGTCCTTTTCAAAGACAACTTTTGAACTCCGAGAAGGAACCCATAGAATATGCTAGTCTTTTGCGGGAATGGAAATTCACGTATTTGCAGTAGCCTTGGTTCTCTTGACTTCTCCAAAAGGTAGACAACCCATAAATTATATATACACACAAAATTAAACAATTGTAATCTCGATTTAGATTTGGGAATGAACAGGATGTTAATGAGATAATGTCTAGGCATGATATGGTCCCACTTCTTGGCATAAGAATGTATAATAATGTCTTTTACACTGTCTATTTTAAAGGACAAACTCTAATGATGCCTCTTCAGTATTCCATACTTATTTATTTCTATACATCTAGTAGGATTAGATTATTTAAAATTTCAACGTTTCTTAGTGTACATAATAAATTCTGACTTACTGCTTATAAATAACTTAAATATAAAGCTTAAAGGACAATGAGAAAACAGGAAACACTGGAGCAGAGGGAGGCTAACTCATCAAGGGCAATGCTGTTCCACTAGAAACTTTATCTGCTGCCTAAAGCGGATTCGTTTGCTGTGAAGTCCAATAACACTTTCAGGTTCCATTTGATTGCCAAAGCAGGGATTATTCAGCAGCAACAGCCAGAACAAAAACCATTAAAAGAACAAAATAGGAAGGCAAGATCTCTGCAACCAGGCTTTAATTCATGCTAATATGCACGAGAATGCAATTAGGGGAGGCTCTGAATTGTTTTTGCCTGCCAACATGCAAATCTCATTTCTACGGGAGCAGCCACCCGACACAAGGCGGTTAATAGATTATCTGAGTTTTTATCACGCAGCAAACTATTCGGGGTGGAGTTCATTAATATAAATAAAAGAAAAGGAACATCAGCTCTGAAAGGATGAGTGGGTGGGTCAGTTCTGAGATGGAGCAAATCCTTTCCTCATAACACTCTCGCTGAGACCACCTGTAGCTGCCTTTGCTGTTTGGAGATTTCCGCCCCGCCGAGAGCAGGAAGCACGAGGCAGAAATTCTGTCTGAGCTGCATTTTTTTTCTTCCCTTGATCTGCAGAAGGGATTGAAAAAAATTGTTGCTGCTGCTAATCGTTAATCACTCTGAAAACAAACCTGGCCTTGCAGAACTAACTGTGCAATCAGAGCACTGGGGAAATTAGGGAGGGGAGGAAAGTATTCAGCTGGTTTCGAGATGCTCAGATGTCTCTAATTTAGGGTTTCCCACATTTTGCTTGTGTGATTATTTTGGAGTCTCATAAATTACACTGTTGAGAAGCTTTTCTTTTTGCACAATCTGCTTTTTCCTGTGGACAATTACATCCAAATACTTCAATTTATTATCCCCTCCTCACTTCTGACTGTAATGGTATCCTTCTCCTTTCCCATCTATCTGCTGATTCAGTCTACTCCAGCTGAGAATGAATGAACCTGCATTGTGCTTATTATCACAGGAGAAAAATCCTGGTTGCAAAGCCTCTGCACTCACCACCAGCACTGAAGCCTCTTGATCTTCACTGGGACAGGCAGGGACCACTGTAGAAAGTCCCAGTATAAACTGGTGAGTGCAAATTAAAGGATGCCAGTAAAATGCTGAAGTTCCTTTCTGGATCACTGGCTTTTTACACACTTTGTACGCTTGGTATCCTGTGATTTCTCTGTAAAAAGTGTCACTTAGTTGGAGAATGAGGTTCAATTTGCCAATCCCTACCTAGGCTCCTGCAGATGGACGGAAAAATGCCCGGGTGGTAAGTGATGCTAGGAAATGTCCACGATGCAGCTTGTGGATGGCATGGTCCTGTTTTGGTCCCACATTTGCTCTTAGAGGGAAAGTGGCTGCACACGTAGGGCAGGGGGCTGTAAGTCCTTCCAGACCCACCTTCAGGGCATCTCCTCACCTCCACGCTCAGTTTCAGGCTCTTTCACTCTCCAAAGTTTTCAGAAGGTGTAAAAGCAAATCCTGGCAGCTGACTTTTCCGAGAACACTCTCAGCTAAAACTCCTGAATCATCTTTTCTAAGGTTTCTTTATCTGTCATTTTTATATAGACATGAAACTTTTTAGTTTCTTCTTTGGGTCTTTGAGCCGGTGTGGTGTTGCAGTACTGCAGGTGGCAAGGAAGGGGTGGCTGGCACGAGTATACGTTAAAGAAGCAGAGAGGAGCTCTTGTTTGGAGAGGAAATAAAGGTGAACGATCACGTGGACCTTGCAAACATGTTGAAACACAATAAAAAATAGATGGTTTCAACCTTGGCAGTGAGGGAGTAGCGTTGTTTAAATGCAAACACTCAAATACCATCCAAATCATTTCCAGAGAGGAGAAAGATGATCTGATGGTCTGCTTAGCAGCTTGGACATGCTTTGAGCCTACCAGCAAACCCTCCCTTGTGTGCAGAACTGGCTTGCCGTTTGGTATCTGGCAGGTGAATCTCTCCTTGCAGTGGGCTGAGTGTGAGATTTTCCCAGCCAAAACTTTGAAGTCGGCTGTTTTGCCCGTTCTGTGATGTGGTGATGTATGTTTATAATTTGTGAAGCACCTCAGGGTGAAAGGCCTTCTGTAAATGCTGTTATTCATCAAGAAATAACTGAGCCCGTCCTTTAAATGTTAGCTGGCATCATTCCCAAACCCCACCACCACATTCAGCTGTTTATTATTCTTGCTACAGCAGCGTCCAAGGATGAAATGAGAGTGGGCTTCCCTTGTGCTAAATGCTGTGTGAATATAAATGTCATCTTCTCAATGACAAGAGAGGAAAAGGCTGTGGGAAGGGAAATGCTTTATACACTGTGACTGAGATTTTTTCTTTCCCAGCTCAGCAAGGATGATTGGAGGGCACAAGGTCTCTACATTTTTCCCCAGACCTAACCTAAAAGCGGGCCCCCAAAATGAGAACAGCTCCATCCAAGCATCTGGATTCCTCTTTTCAATGATGAGGGCAAAGAGTCATCCTGGGGGCCGTTCACCTGAGCTGGTTCAGACGCTGAATTTTAGATAAGATGAACAGCATCCTTCATGAACCTCCTTCTCTTCCCTTATTAAAAGAGCAAATCATAGAATCATAGAATCATAGAATGGTTTGAGTTGGAAGGGACCTTAAATAGCATTGAGTTCCAACCCCCCCTGCTATGGACAGGGACACCTCCCACTAGCCCAGGTTGCTCATAGCCTCATCCAGCCTGTGAAAAAATGAATACAACTAATCCAGATGGAGACACTTATAGGTGAGTTGAATTTGGCTGTTGCAGGGTGGGATGAGAGGAGCACTCAGAGGGAGAGACTGGGTACTACTGGTGGGCAAACCCCACTATATCATTCCATAGAAATGGAAAGATCCCTCGAGATATGTTGCCTTGACCTTGGGGCTGAGCCACACAGTGATCTCCAAGATCATCCCTTTTTCCTTTGCTTTCGAGGAGATAAAGCAATCAAAGAAGCTCTGAACCCTCCCTACTAAAAGTAGTAGTGTGACGGTGGCAGTATGTACGTCCAGCCAGAGCAGGACAAGTAGAAATGCCGTTGTGAATTAGATGTTGTGTGTCTGACAAGAGACTAGTCAAAGCCACAACAAACCTCTATTGATCCCCACAGGAATGTAGCATGGCTTATAGGATGCCAAGGACAGTATTAATGTTAAAAACAAACAAAAAAAGGTCTTCTGTGTGAAATTAATACTGAGTGTTAGTGACACTCTCTTGGGCTTTTGGGCTGCATCTCACAGCATTATTTCCAGAGCAATTAGTATCCTCGGTAAAAGTGCACCTGCTTACAAGGCATGATGGACCATTATGGGTTTAATTCAGATGATTAGCTAAAATCCAGCTTCTGGAGCCAGCAGTTTGGGGCTGGAACTTGTGCACGAACAGAAGTGCCTGTGGCTTCCCTGCTTCCTGGCTCCTGTTGACTCAGAAAAGCTCCGACAGAACCTCTCCTCCCTTTGGCATTTTAACTTTCATTTTTGGCAGGACTCCACTGTATTGGTGGTATATAAAAATACAGAATAAAATGAATGTAACAGAAGGAAATAATTTTGAACAGAACACAACCCCCTCTCGATGAAAACAATGGGACAGCTTGTTTAAAGATCTCACCTCCCAACCTGTCTCTGCTGCCCATTCATTTGGGTTTCACACACGTGCAAACCTCTTTGCTAAGTTGAGACCAATTTCTTTTGAGCTGGCCCCAGGCTCTTAGGAAAGAGGCCAGTTGGGAAAAATTGAAATATTCTTCCTGGTTGCATTGAGGTTTGCATTGGGGAGTTAGTTAGTAATAATCTCCCCAGTCCAAAATATCCTGGAATCATCTTCTCTACAATAACACTGTGTTGTGATGGTTGGAGAGTGCTCCATGTCCCTGTCAGCGTCTGACTGTGCTGAGTTTCACAGCTTGATACAAAAGAATTTATTTTCTTTAGGTCTGAGCTCAATATTTGAAGCGAGATTTTAACTCTTCCTGGGCTGGCTGTGGGTCTCTAAGATGTTTTACTCCACGAAGGGGGAACTGCTCCCTACCAGGGAGAGAAATCCCAATACACAGTGCAGTATTGGTTTGAATTGGTCCCGTTTTCTTCTTGTTCTGGGTATGAAGAGTGTTTTCTGAGACTTTGAGGAAGTTTCATTATTTCAGGAATGGTTGTGTCCTACTCCTGGAGTAATTACTTCTACACCTCCTCCCTGGATATGTTACACATGCCTGGACCAAAAAGCTGCCATCAGTAAGGTGGTGTTTTGTACCACGGTGCACATTTTTCCATCTCTAGATCCTGTGGACCTGCCAGTGCTCAGCTTTATGAGCAAATACCACTCTAGATACATGGCACCAGGTGTATCGATAGAGACAGTCTTGCCCTTTCCAGCACTAAAATTTGTCACATCAATAAGAAGCTACATTATTTTCCTGTTATAGTAATTTATTCTTTAGACTTTGTGCTGATATTAAAAACATCCAATAACCAAATGTAAACACACCCTCTGACTCAGTCGTGGTGTACTTTAAAAGACATAACCTATAAACATCCTTTCCTGCTAAGGTCCAAACAAAGGCAAAGGGCCTTCCTCCGAGCAGGACGCTGTGAGGTTGACTTTGAATGTCTTCTGCAGATGCTAGAGAGTACCCTGCAGCTCTCTACCTTTATCCCATTTCTTCTATGGATTTTATTTATTTTTCCCCAGATGACTGACTGACAATGCTTAATAGCATTCCTCAATCATGCTGCCTGGCGGAGCAGGGCAGGGGCAGTGATTTCCCTAAAACCACTTCCCAAAATGTGCCTTCCAGATTTATTTTACCCATTGAGGCGGATCATGTGCCCAAGCAAATTGTCTAATTTACATTATCAGGGCTGGAAATTCAGTGGCAGTATGAACATTTCCCTCCTTCATTCTTCATGTTTCTGAGGAATGTGGGCAATGGCAGGAATTTCAAATGCTTGTTAATTAAAAGAAATTTAAAATAATTGCCCAAATGGAGTGAGTTATATGACTGGAGAATTAAAACTGCTGACTACAACCTGTGTACAAACTGTGTGCCCAAGAGAAAAGGCTGAGTGGGAAGGAGACTGACCTGTTTAGCTGTTAAACACAGATATTAAAGCTCTAAATAAAGAATTTAGGAGGTGTAGTGAGGGGTGAGTGTGCCTGTGCCTGTGCCTGTGCCTGTGCCTGTAAAGGGGATTACAGACCATGGGTTCACATTAAGAGGTGAGTTGCTCCTGGAGCTTTTATCTGTAATAAATGGAAAGAAATACTGGGTAATGGGAGATTTCAATCATAAAGATGTATGCTGGAAGTCTCATATAACCAGAAATAAATCTCTTTGAAGTTTCTCAAATGGTGTGTGATCATTTTCTAGCCCAGAAGATATTACACCCAACATGAGATAACGGTATTTCAGATTTCATTCTGACAGATTGGTCTGTGCGTTGGAAGCTGACGGTATCTTAGGAACATATGGCTGGGACTCCATTTCAATAGAGGCAGAGGATGGACTGACGCGGTAATGAATTTATTGGGTAGTTCAAAAGGGATAATTTCCCAGTACTGAAGCAGAATATGAAAGAATGAAAGTTGGTCTTTCTATGATGGGATTTAACCAGCTGACCAACCACCTTGATTTCACAGTGATGTGAGATGGCAATTTTGATTGAAACCCATCCTGCTAAAAAGGGAGAATGTCACACGGTATGCGATAAATAACTTAATAAGCTGATTGGGAAAAATAAAATCTACCTTAAAGTGAACAGATGCAAAGTTAGACATGACAGCAGCCATGCTGCCAGGGTGTGCCAAGAGGGCAGTGTGGGGGTGACCTTTTGTGTTTGGTGTCTGAAACACTTCCCCCAGTTTGCATGTTCAGGTTTAAAAAAAGTTGAAGACTGGGCTGAGCTGGTGTTGGTGGGAGGAAGAAGCTAGAGACAGCCTGAGGCCCACTGAAAACGCTTCGTAGCCAGATTTAGGAGCTCCGTCTGTTTAGTTTATCCAAAAGAAGACCAAGGGATGACTTGGTAACTGTGCTTATGTACTTTGTGAAGGATGCACCAGGTAACTGGAGGCTCTTTAATCTTGGGCAGAAAGGTATAATGGCAGCCAGTGCTGGGAGGTTAAAACTGGACAGACTGAAATGAGAAATGAGAGTTTCATTAAACACAGGAACATGATAGCTGGCCAGTGATGGACTCTCCATCTCTTGATAGCACTGTTCTGCACAGTGTGGTGAATTAAAGAGTAGGTTCCTGGGCTGAAAATGGGGTTAGAGGAGGAGACTGTGCTGTGTGCTCTTGGGAAGTCAGCCAGTGGTTCTTCCTGCCTTTTAAAGAAACTCTGAATCTGAGAGAAGCTGGTAAGGACACTGGTGAAATTTTATTATACAAAGTCTATTCAATGTTCCATGCAGCTTTCTGGAATGACGGAGCATTGTCTTTCACAGGCAGCACACTCAGTAGGGTGCTGGGAGAGACTGGTTCCAGCAAGATACGCTTGAGGAACATTATACAAAGGCTCTCTGTTTTTGTATTGAGCCTCAGGATCTATCCAAACCCAGGTTGGAGCCAGTAGATGGGAAGTTTGGGTCCTGGAGTCCTGTCATGCTAGAGAAAAGATGTAATGAGGATGTTGGGCAGAGAGAGCATTGCTTTGGTTCCTGCTGTTTCCTGATTGCTGTTTTCTAGATAGATGGGAACCACATGTTGACCAGCCCTGGCAGCTGCATTTTTTTTTGCTCTTCCTGAAGAGCTCAGAAGTATCCAGGAAGCAAAAAAATTTGGCCAATTCTGCCAAAGTCCCCCAGATACCTGAGGACAAAGTGGAGCACATTTATATCTACCCCAACATATGGCATGAAGCGGGAATAAATGTTCTTTGTGGGGACATAAGTTGAAGAAACTACTTGCCAAATGAGTGACAGGTGAGGAAGATAGGAGGAGAAGGCTAGGAGAATGCAAAAAAATAAGTTCAAAATCAGAAATACTGTGAAATGGCAAAATATTGTGGAAAAGGCTGGAGGTTTTATGTGAAGCTGAGTTTAGCTATGCCACTACATCCCCCTTAGGGGACCCGTATCCTCATCTCAGCTCTCCTGAATGGTGACAGGCAAGTCACTACCTTCCCCTGTCTCCATTGCCCTGGCTCTAAAGCAGTCTTTTACAGAGCACATTGTAATCTCCTGTGGAGAATGTCTTTTTTAAGTTCTTGCTGGTATGATTACACTATTATTCTAAAGCAGGAGAAAGTAGTTTCTTTCTGTTTGCACCAATAATTGAACTTATCCAAGAATGACACGTTGATGGGCTCTGGAAAGGGAGCAGGAGTGATGTCTAAAGTGGCCTGAAATTCAGTCGACAGCTTGTAGCATCTCTGGGAAGCCTTCTGAGTAGTTATTACTGTGTCTAAGAGAGAAATCTGTGAAGTTTTTGCAAATAGTCAGATGAATTTATTTCTTAGGATTTCTTGGGTAACTGAAGTTTTTCCTATATGTTTCCCCAAAATTGCAGCCCTTGGTCTCACATATAATATTGGATAATCTGTCTCTTATTACAGTGCTTTCCATGGTTAAAAATGGGATAAGCAGACATTTAGGATCTATCTAGCATTTCAGAAGGACCATTTCCAAGTTGGTCAATAGGTCATTTTCAGTAGAAAACTAGAAGAGCCTTGGTCTTGCTGGAACTCATCCATCTGCATAACTCTATTTCTACAGGTGTAGAAATCAGACCCACAGTAAACCTTGTGTGGTCTCAAATCATAGAATCATAGAATCATAGAATGGTTTGGGTTGGAAAGGACCTTAAAGGTAATCTAGTCTCAACCTCCCTGCCATGGGCAGGAACACGTCCCACTAGCCCAGGTTGCCCAAAGCCTTATCCAGCCTGGCCTTGAACACCTCCAGGGATGGGGCATCCACAGCTTCCCTGGGCAACCTGTGCCAGTGCCTCACCACCCTCACAGTGAAAAATTTCTTCCTAATGTCTAGTCTAAATCTACCCTCTTATGGCTTATAACCGTTACCCCCTGTCCTCTCACTACACTCCCTGAATGTTCATGAGAAATCCCTCATGTTCATCATGGAGAAGAGCCACTGCGGTGAGGGGTAGTGAAATATTTGTTACAAACCATTCTGCAGCTGCCCTGGATATGAGAGAGGGAAGAGCCCCCAAAGTCTGAAAACCCCATGATGTGCAGCATGGAAATAGCTCACACAAAAAGCTTGGCTGTGGCTGTGCAAATTAGTTCACTTGAACTGCCAAACACACCCAAACTCACTTATTCCGGCCTAACATCACTTGTTATATTTCTTACATGGGAAGGGCACGGGTGCTCCTTTGTCTGTAGTAAGTGTTATGAAAGATAAAAGAAAAAGTGAAAGAAAAAACCCGTCAGCTCCCTGTAGCTAATCAGGTATCCACCTTGAACGAGTACTAATGAAACCAGCACCACATCAAAGAGGAAGCTGACTCCAGCAGAGAAGGTTATTAAAAAATTTAAGAGTACCAGACGGCCCCCAACCAGCATAAGTGACTACATTTTACATTCTGTTTTGTAAAAAGAAATGAAGCCCTGTGCTTGCCCTCTCAGCTGCCACCTGCTTTGGGGCTATCACCATCAAATGAGGCATTGGGGAAGCCAATCTTGCAGGCAAGGATTATTTTTTTTTGCTCAGTGACTCAGTATTTCTCTTCCACTCCTCACACAGTCAAGTTACCAGTCCGTACTAACTCAGGCCAAAACCACCAGGTGCTGACTTGCTTTTGGACGTAACACCAATAGCTAACTCCTTTCTGTCATCAGAGTGAAAATATGTGAAATATTCTGCATTAGGAAAGAACCAAAACATCCCACTTGCAAACATAGTGGAAGAAAAATGAACATGGTTTTGTGGTAGCAATTCAGTGGGCATGGGAAACCTACAGTTTGGTTTCTAGCTGTATACAAGTGTAAGAAGAGAGGAGGGAGTCCTGAGCTGGGATAAAGCCACGCCTGCGCTTGTAGGTGGCTTCTGCTGTCACAAAATGGATATTTCTATCAAACAGTGCTGCAGGTGAGGAGCTCAACCTGCCTTTTTCCCAGTGGCAAAGATGTGGGTATTTCCATATCCCTCCCAGCCTGAACTACAGGATGATGCTCCAGAGATGCTCTTTTTAATGACAAGTGCACTGAGATTTCTTGGTGTATCAGCATGAAAGAGTCTTTATCACTGCCATCACTCAGGGATTTTCCACTAGACTTCAATAGCATAAAAGGATACCTGCATGCTTGCACACATGGAGACTGGGGTGAAAATTCTTCTCACATTAAAGTGTTAAAATCCTTAATTTTTCTACCATTTTGGACTTCTGGCGTGACTCCCTTTGAGTGCAACCTGAAAGCATCCAGGGTTTTATCTACAAAGAATGGCATAGCCACCCACACGTAAAGTGACGCCTAATGTAGGGTCATTCCTTTAGCCAAAAACTCCTCTGTAGGTCATCAACACCCAGATTTCAGAGTAAGCTGATGCCAGATGAATCCACAAGAATCTGCTCCAATGCACATCTGAAACACATGGTCTTAGAAAATGACAGAACTGAAGTAGCCAAATATCTCTCAGCTCCTAAACAAACCTTTTAATGCTGCTGTTTTAAAGGTGCAAATTAGTTGTAAAAGAGCAGGGGGACTAGATGATCTCTAAGGTCCCTTCCAACCCAAGCCATTCTATGATTCTATGACTGAACAAACCAAACAACTCAACAGCAAAAAGCCAAATTCATTACTAAACTGCCATTGGGGAAGGTGCATGTTGCCACATGAGTTCAAAATAACAATTTTACCAGTACCAGGTCTTAGATCTGGGAATGTCCTTGACAAACCTTCAAGCAAGGCTGCACTGTGGATAAGCTGCTAATAGCGTTTGGATGTCAACAGCCAGATGCTGCATGGTGCGAGGGCAGTTTTCTCATGAGGGATAGAGACATGAAAAGGGAAGGCAAAAAGAAAAAAGAAGTGGGAGCTCTGCTGTAAATATAGGGGCAAAGAGAAGTGCCTTGCAATGCTCTTCACAAAGAGAAATGCCTTCAGCTCTTGCCAAACTCCCACCACAGATTTCAGGAACTGAAATGACAGTCCTGAAATTGTAAGTTTATAAATTTACACATTTTCTACTTCATCATGTTTCTGACTTTAATGCGTTAAAGTGCTGGTGTAGACAGAACAGTGGCTACGTAAAAGTGCATCCTCTCGCTTGGTGTGTCTGCTCTTGTGCTAAGTCTGGTGGCTTTACTGAGCAAAAGTGTGTTTCACCCTACGGGCAAATATTGCCAGGCTCTCAGCTGCTGGCTGGTCTATGACGCTGGCTGTTTGCAGAGTATCGACTTCAGGGTTTTTGCTGCTGGTGATGATGTGAAAAGTGCAAGGAACAGCTGGATCCCTTGGTTTTCAGGCTGTGTTTGCATCACTCACAGTGAAGAGAAATATCTTTTGATTTGGAAGTGCTTGAACATTCAAAGTGGTCAAGGGCAGGTTGGACAGGGCTTTGAGCAACCTGATCTCCTGAAAGATGTCCCTGCCTATGGCAGGGTGGTTGGACTAGATGATTTTTAAAGGTCCCTTACAACCCAAACCATTCTATGGTTTAATGCTCAGAGAAAATTCAATCTGCAATTCAGAGTCCCACCATGTCAACTGTACAGCAAGGCCTGTGCTGCAATTAAAAGAAAAGATCCTGTATAATTAATTAAAATTTACGTCCAAGGGAAAGCATTTCTCTTGGCTTCGCAAATGCACATCACTGCTGAAAGTGCAGGCAAAGCACACAGGGTGGGAGGCTGTGGTCAGAGCGGATCAGCCTTGGGTGGCAAGGTTAGCAGAAGAGAAAGTTCACATGTGCAAGTTCCATGGCAGGAGTTGTCGCTGCTGATGATGGCTGGTTTGTGGGTTTTGCTCGCTACTATTTTATGAAAATGTCTGTGGCTGTAAAATGGAGGCAGAAAGGCTTCAGAGCAGCTGGAGGAGGCAGCAGAAAAGCACCAAACGTCGCCTCCTTATCCTATCTATTTATCCTGTCAGTATCCAGTGAGGTAGATAAATGGGCTTTCCGTGTTACAGAAAGGCATGGCGTCCAAAGGGAAAAAAAAAAAAAAATTAAGTGGTACAGAGCTGCACACAAAATATATATTTGTGCATTTCTGTATGTGTGTGTTTTCCTAAATGGATGGAGTGGGCTTAGAAAATATTGTTTAAAAAAAAACAACCAAGAAGTCTAAAATTGTGGCTTAAACATTACTGCAGCTGAAAAATTACCCTTTTAAGTAGAGGAGTCAGATTAGAGTGATGGAGGGAGCCCCTCAGCCCAAGACTGGCATGGACCTTGGCGGGGACAGCCTCTGTGCAGCACAAGGGGCTGAACCCCAAAAGTTCAAGAGCACTGTGAACCCCATCTTGTATTTCCTTCACGTCCTGGGCTTGGTGAAGCACCTCCCACAGGCTGTGTTGAGCCTCACCCAGGAAAGCAAGACCGGCACAACCCATCTTACTGACCTTAGCACAGGTTAAGGAAGGAGCCCTGACCTTGAGCATCCTTTCTCCAGCTGTGTGACCCGCCTTTGTTTGAGACCTTTATTGTTCAAGTCCTGGAGAAGAATAGGCTGTCACTGGGAGAGGATCAGAAGGAGAAAATTGCCACACAGGCGAAAACTGTCCTCATGTCCTGTTTCCAATAGAACTGCATTTTTTTGACTGCCTGGTTTCAATAAAAAGTTCAGAAAGAAAGAATTGAAGAGGGCATTGCTTTTCATGGAATGCCAGCAAATAATTGCACAAAGTTGCTTGTTTTTAAAGAATTGCATGACTAGGGACAACACAGGGTGCTCGGGGCTGCACAGACATGCCAGATCCTGCACCAGTTCCAAACTGAATTCTGCTTCTTACTCTTCTCCTTGAAAATGTCTGGCCTGGGCATTATCTTCTAAAGCTTCTCCTGATGCTGGCTATAGCAAGGACACAGTGAGCAGAAGCATTAGCTGGAGCTCGGCTGCCCAACAGAAGTGTTCAGTAGCTCTTTATGAAGATATCGATTCTGGCACTTGACAGACTGCACGCAGACGTTGGGGCTGGTGCCGTTTCCCTTTGGCTGCCGCAAGGTGATGGCGTGGTCGGGGTGGAATCTTCCGCTTCGAATTTCACTGAAGTTGGGCACGGTCTGTCTCTTCTAATAGCCTCAAAATAACCCTGAGACAAAGCACTGCCAGAACATTACAGAAAGTCTTGTAGAATTTATGACTGTAAAAACACCAAGCATACAGATCTATGCTATATATAAATTATGGGTTTTTTTTTCCTCATTATTTACCCTTTTCTCCACTGAGTTCTATTTGCTTTGCATTTAACTGCTGTATTTGTCCAAAGTTAAAGCACTTCTGAGTTTTGTACTCACCATCAGTAAAACAGTGAGTCCCTCAAACATATCAGCTTTGCACCCTATGGTAGCTCCTGCCAAACTCCCTTTGCACGTCTGTTCATGCCACAGAAAGTATCACACCTGCTGGCAGCTAGAGTGTGTTCTTCATGGGGTCAAGGAGCTTAGACTCCACAATGCATGAGCTTTTTGCATTTTGGAGCTTTTTGCATTTTGGAGCTTTTTGCCCAGACCTTACAAGCTACTGACAATGTGCTGACACCAGAAGCATTGATGGGGACATGTTTTGCCTTCGTTGGGAGCCAGGAGGCTCTTCTGGTAGCTGCACAGTCCCTCCTGGCTCCCTTCGAGGCTCAGCAGTACTGGGACAAGCACCCCACACCCCACAGCATGTCCTGCAGGATGCTCTTCCTCCTCATAAACACACAAGAAGACTTTGGAGGAAATTTCCATCAAATTTCCTTGTTTCATCCTAGAGCAGCTCTGTTTTAGTGCTGTTCTGCCAGCTTGCTACAGAGGCATGGATGTGGAGTGATTGTCAAAGTGATCTTCTGCATTATAAGCACTGGACAATACAGTTTGTTGTCTGTGGGATCAGTTGGGAGGCTGCTGAGGGAAATGACAGGAGAAGCTATAAACACTACAGGCATTTCTCCCAGTTTGGGGCCAGATGGGGTAATGCAACCCCCCAGTGCCAGTGCAGCTCTTGTCCCTCTGAGTTCAAAAAGCTTTGCAAAAAGCCCTGGAAAAACTTTGCAGAAACAGAACAGACACAGAAGTATTGTTGCTGGGGGCTCTGCAAAACCACTGTTCCCACTTGGTGGGTAATTGCAACAAAACATACCAAAGTCAGTCGTTTTGAGAAATCTATAGCCATAGGTGCCTCTCAGTCTTTTAACTCCTTTGGCTCATGGTCTCCCACCCTCCACAGCCCATCTTAAACCACTGTATAAAACACACCCCATCTTTAGTGTGTTGAGCATTATGGAGGGAGCAGGAGGAAGACTCCTGCTGCGTACCCTGCACCACAGATAAATAGAGATTATAATAATACTGATAACAATAGTGATAAATAGGAAAGAAACAGGGCCATGAGTAAGGAGGAGCAGATAACTCTGTGCTTGACCTTTCTCAGTTCAGCAATGTGGAGAGCCTCAGAGGCAGCATTGCTTCATATGCCATTAACAATGTGCAGCCTCGGGGTGTTTTTAACCTCCCTGGCCATGAAGAGGGGGGCAGAGTGTGGGAGTTCGGGTGAAATATTCAGGATGGCAAATTGCTGAACTTTTTTGAGGTGATTGTAAGCCTTAGAGATGGTGAGGCTCTTAGAGGAAGAGAAAAAGAAGATGCCTGAGGGAGGTCATGATTGGCTGGACCTCATCCTGTTGGGCTCCCAATAATTCTGGCTTTAGGGAACGGCGTGGGAAGGTGTCCTGCCATAATGGGAGAAATAGGACAGCTCTGGCTTGAAATGTCTGGGCAAAGATTAAATGCTACTTGCTGGAAAAAAAAAATGCTGTGATATTGTGCCAACAGGCCACATAGCTGTTCATGTTAAGATTAATTCTTCTCTCTGTAAGAGGCACGGGGCCCTGTGCCTGCCAATTAGCAAGTTTGGGAATGCATCTCGTGGTGCTTCTCCTCTCCTGCAGCAATGCAAGCGCTTGCTGTGCTGCTGCCTCTGGTTGGGCTGGAGCATGTTCTTCTCTTCAAGAGGCTGAGATCTCATCACTCCCATTTTTTTTAACATTATTGTATTAGTTCAAAGCAAGTAATGCTTGTTTCAATTAATGAATATGTTTCTCTTTTCTTACTTTTTGGCTTACTGCCTGGTACTGCGTTTTCATGCTTCAAGAATAAAGTGTTTCATTCAAAACAGAATCCTCTTTGTCCCTGTGTGTGGCCACTGCTTGGAGAGGTGAGGGAGCTGGGGAGGTGGCAGTGGTTTCAGTTTTGGGGGTTGAGGAGGAGGGAGGGAGAAATGCCCAGGACTACAGAAGAACCACAAAGAAAAGGCAAGTTTTGTAGCACTCATTGCACCTAACCCTTCCAATTTTCCAAGAGCCACAGTAAACCTATTAATGCAAATCCTCACCTTAGCAGCTTGCAAATATTTTTAGAGGCACTGGTGTGAACAGAAGTGGAAATTGGCAGGTATATAATCTTAGCCAAATGCCATGTACCTGAGGAGGTGGCTGCAAAATTTTGGAGCAATGATGTGGCACATCACTTAACTTGTGTTTGGTGACCACTACCCCCAGCATCGTCTGTTTTTCACAGTTGTGCCTTAGCCTATCAGCCCTCCTCGATATTGGGCTAAATTCCAAATACAGCAGGGGAATCAGCTGGCAATTCATTTGATGTGTTACATTTCTTTTCTCCACACTTAATTGAACATTCCACTTTGAATAATCCTCAGCATTAGATTAAATCTCTATTGATCTCATTTTAATGAGCTCACCACTGTGACCAACAGCCCCTTCTCCCATAGCAGATGGATGGGGCCATCTGAACGTGCGGCAGAAATACTTTCGTTTTAGAGGACAGGCACCTTCTCCCCTGGACGACTGCCCGTGGCACCCCATTACCCCTGAGTCTGCAGACCCAAAGCCAGCAGATACGTCCTGTTCTTTGCACCGTGCCTTTGTGAGATCGCTGTTGCAGGGAATTTCTGTTTAAACCACCACTAATAACTTCCCGCTTAGAGATTTCATTTCTGAGCAGGCAATGTCCACATTCATCAGTATGAAGGCAGGTAGCTGAAGGCTGTATGTGAGCTCTCTCCTGTGCCGCAGGGAAAGCAGGCGAGCTGGAGTGCTCGCAGCTCCCGACTGCCTGCTTAAGGGGATATATTACAAATTCAGGTCGGGGCCAAATCAATTTAGTGAGCTACAGAATTGATTCCACTCTTGCTTTTTACCTTCAGACACCTGCATTTAAATTTCCACTTGAGATTAAAACATAAAATGAAATAAATCTCCTTTTCCTTCCTTATGAGGAAAAAAAAAAGGTGATTAATGAGGGTTTAAATCCTAATGACAAATAAATCCTAATGACCCAGCACTTCTGATGTCAAATAATTTGCTGCACTGTAACATTTTGTAGACTTTGCGGACCAAAGGATATTTAGGGTCAGCTAATCGCACCTTCTACCTAACAAAGGTCATGGGCATTTTCCCCGTGATTTTTGCATACAGCCTAACAAACAGCTTGTATTTGAACTGAGCAGTTTAACTCTTTTGGAAAGCCCTTGACAGCAGCATGGGGGTGTTCTTGGTGGGGGGGACAGTGTAGCCCTATGGAAGAGAGAATTAGTTTAATTGCAGTCTCATTCCCACATGCTTAAGAGCTTGTATCGTCAAAAGATGTCATATCTTAAATAATCTTTTAAAGCTGTATGCCCAGCTTGGTGGTGTGTGGTTTTGTGACAAGTGGCATTGCTCAAACATAGTTGAGATGCAGCCACTGAGGCAGGGACGTTGGCTTACTTTTCACATGAAGTTTGCAATGTAAATTTGCAGATGCTGCCCATCATAATTTTCAAGTTTGGTTATTGCTTGCTTGCTTGTTTCCTCTTTCAGACCTACAAGAGACAGTATGTCTTGCATCAGCAGATGATGATTAATAGTCATGATGTGTAATGACATTAATTAGCAAAAGCTATTGCTAATGATTAACAGTAGCTCATTGAAACCTTGGCTGCAATGATTTATTTCAGTCCTTTTATTGAGCTGTGCATCTGGCAATATTGTGGTGCTCTAACGTCTTCAGGGAGGAATATCTGTGTGGGGAAGGGAAGAGCTGAGAAAGGCTTTGAGTGAAGCAGGTATGTGGACTTATCCTTCCTTATTGCTGCATGCAATGACCCACTGTGAAATGTGGTTGTTTCAGTGGGATGGAAGATAGGAGCTCATCATGCAATGCGCCATGTGACTTCAGCACAGGTCTCCTATAGCCATAAGCTCCAAAGGGGTTTGGGGGGAAGGATGTAATTACTCATGTTGGAATGAGATGTAGGATCCCCTCTTGTGAGGTGTCACAGGGTTTGTAACACAAGGAAACCCTGTCTGGAGTATCAGATCTTTTGTCCTGGTGCTAAATCTCTGTGTGTCCACCTGAAGAGGAATCACTCTTTTTTAGGCCTCACTTCAGAAATGGTGAACTGAAGCCATGTTGCCCAGAGAAGCTGTGGATGCCCCATCCCTGGAGGTGTTCAAGGCCAGGCTGGATGAGGCTTTGAGCAACCTGGGCTAGTGGGAGGTGTCCCTGCCCATGGCAGGGGGTTGGAACTTGATGATCTTTAATGTCCCTTCCAACCCAAACCATTCTGTGATTCTACGATTCCATGATTCTACATTACCTACGAAGTTGTGCCTTAGAGGCCAAAATGTAAGTTGTGGTGCATAGATTTTATATAGCTCCTTCACAAGGAAACATTGTTTTAATGTCTGTAGTGTGTTCTGGCACTGTATGGGAGACAAGCCAGAAGCACAACGTTATCTCCAACGTTGCCAGGAAGGACCTGAAACAAATTCCAGCTCTGAACATCCCTGCGCTTTGGTAAAACTCATCTCAAATCGGAAAAGAGAATTCGCAATGTGGGCACATAATTGTTGTTCATTACCCAGCAGAAAGGAACAGAAAGGGCCCCTCTTTAGCATGGCCCTAGTGCTGGTTCCACCTTCTGGGAGAAGTGAACTTGCGTTTAGATTAAAATACAATTATTCCTTTTTCCTCCTGCTTCCTATTAATTATATGCAATTTACTCTGAAAAGATCTGTTACTGTGGTAATCTTAGCAATCACCGTACTGCAGCAAAAACATTGCACAACATTCTATGTCTCTAAATGCTTCCAGAGATGAAATTTCAAAATTAAAAACCAGCAACAAAAATATCCTGGACTACTTTTCCAATTTCCCTCATGGAACAAAGGTTTCTAAGAGAAACATTTTCCTTTCCTTATTTATAGTTGCTTCTCCTGCCACTGCAGTTGTTCCTGTGGTCTATTCTTTCTAATTTAAGTTGCAGGCAGCATGAGGCACTACCCAGTTATTTGATTTGTCTTGAATGAGCCAAGCAAACAAATGATGCAGGCTGTGTAATAACAGTCAACTTGTTCTGGGGAGGGACTTACTGGTTTGCACAGAAATGTCCAACTAGCTTAAATGAAGTGTTGGGCAGCAGAAAGCTGTGTCTTTCAGTTAAGAGCTAGTGAGTGGAGTGCAACTCCACATAATTGTGATGGAGAGATAGTTTCTGAGCTGTGGGAGATCCTGTAGCGTTCTACATGGTACAGATGAGAAAATTAGTATATAAGGAGATGAGAAAATGTGAAAATCACAAAGAGCACCACTGCCAAAGTTTGACTGACATGAGTCAGAAGTCACTCCTGCACCCCAGGCTGTCTTTCTCTTTGTTGAAGGTCACAGACAAGGTTGTGAGAAGGAACCCTGACGTCCTGTGGCTCACATCGCAGTTTTTTTAGGGGGCTGTGCTGGCAGCACAGTCATAAAGGGCCAAGATGACCCTCTCCACTGACATCCAAGGAGCAAAGGCCTCACAGTGTCCCACACTGGGCCCAGTAACCTGCAAACCAGTTCAATCACTATTTTATAACAAAGCACTGTCTTTTTAGTGATCTTTGTCAAGTGCTTTGAAGACCTCTACAAAAAACATGCAGCCAGCGTCCAGCCAACCCTGCCTAAGCAACCACCGCATCCTGAAAACACCTGGGCACGGGATTCATTTGACTATATGTGGATCTACAGTGTGGGTCCTGAGAACTCACTCAGGTGACCTCTGTAATCAGCAGGGTAAGAGGCACTGGTCAGTTGAACACAGGGCGTAATTAATCTCCTGAAGAAGACACCTGCATTTGTTTGGGTGAATGACGTCCTACACCTAATGCCAATGGTTAGACCTCTTCTAACCCTGATGAGTACATGACCACCAGTTCAGATGTAGACTTGTTGGGTGACATTTAGTTGCCTTAACAAAGGTGACAAGAGCGACGCTGGCTGCCATTGCAGAATGTGCGAGCCTCCTGTATGTTCAGCGTCACATCTGCCAGCCCTGTATAGAGGTCTTGGGTGACACAGACTATCCCATATAGCACTACGTATCTAGTAACTAGATAGGCAAATGAATCCCAGCCCCGCATTTTGTGGACTGCTAAACTGAGATAAGATGAATCACATCCTAAGTGTCATTGTCTGATCTGAAAAGTCTTCCTCAAAATTCCTCTGAATGTCCCTAACCCCCTGGTCAGTGTTTGTGGTGTCATGTTGTCCGTACAAAATCCCCAGGAATTGCAGGAGGACTTCAGCATCCCTCACTGGGCTTTCAGATCCATGGTGGGACCAATTTTGCTGAAGGTTTTGTGAGTCTTTGCTCTGACAGATAAAAATTGGTTGTTTAGTGCTTGGAACATGGCTACAACTACAAAGTAAGAGTTTCTTGGGCTGCACATTCTCTATTCTGAGCTTGATGATAAATGAGTGCATTAGACTTTGCACTGAATTTCCATAAACAATGCGGCTGGTTGACTCGCAAAAGTAATTTGAAACCAACTTTCAAACTTATTCCCTTTTGCTTTTGGTGCAGCCTGGCATGCAAATTTTCAGTGGTAGCACCGAGCTAAGTAGACTCAACAAGGGTTAAAAGGGCTTTAAGAAAAAATGGGAGTCATGTTTGGTTAGGTTATTATTATCCCAGATCAATCCCTGCAGGATTTATTGGGCAGCCCATAGAAAGTTGTACTAGCACAACTGAATGGGCAGCACAAGGAGACATTGGGATTGCTCAGACTGGCATAGCAGCTAGAAAAAGTGTTTGCCAGCCTACAGCATAAAGAGAAAGTACTCCTGTAAAGTGAAACCCAGTGGAGTGACTTATCTACTCACTGGCTTATCTACTACTGACTTATCCACGCAGAGCACCGTCCCCAGTGCAGTAAAAAAAGACAAAAGGTAGTAAAAGACCAGATCTTTTTTAAAATTTTGTTGAAAAGAACTTGATACACAGAGATGATGTTAATGGAAATGTGTTCAAGACTTTTTGGTAGATAGTATGTCCAACAGTTAGGAAACTCCTCAATGTAATTCATGTGCACAGAGCCAGAAAATGAAACTGAGGCAAAGCAAGACCAAACTAAAAACCTTAATGACTAGTAAAGCTTCAGTATCAGAAAGAATATTGTAGCCTTAAAGCTAGTGACTAATAAAATAAAAATTTTGATCTGAATGTCCAGAAAATGCCTACAGATTTTGTATGTGTAGTTTGTTAGATTCTCACCCTGGGATCACTACATGAGCCCGATTTTTAGAGACATCATAAGACTTGACTTCTCAGAACTGAGCCTTTTCACACTGTCTGAAATGGGTGATTCCCCCATCACTGGAGACTTCTGGAAACTTAGGAGTTCATAGCCATGATGCTCAAGTGAACTAAGGTAGCCTGGCATCTCCTTTTCCACAGAGCAAAGTGCTGAGCCCCACTACCTGCCTTTAAAACCTCAGCCTGTTTCTTATTACCGTGATATATGGACTCTAGCCCCAGTTTAAGTGTAATACATTGAATTTATAATCCTCATTTTCCAGCACAGCAGAACAGAACACAATTACAAAGCCTCTTAGAGGTGATTTGACTATGCAGATACTACAGCCTGCTGATTTTTCAGCCACATTTAGCGCCTGTTGAAGAACAGAAATCCTTGTAGCTGATATTGGAGCCATCTGGTGATGTCTTTTTCAGTCCAGTAAACACTTCTGGGTTCAGTTTAGAGGATGTCAGTATATAACAGCTTATTTAAGAGCCAAGATGGGTGAACATAGGCTGGGTGACTATGAAAAACACATACACCTTGGGAATGCTGTATGAGCGGAGGGATACAAGGGTGAAGCAATGATTATTCCTAACATTAATCCCTAACAGTAGGCAGGAGAAACCTGAATAATTTCTCTTCAAACATACGTTAGGGGATTTAATGGAATTCCAGTGTCATCTCTGTAAATGACAGCAAGCCTCCTATTTTCTGGGATGACTTGAGTGTACAAGTGTATCTGCATCAAGTGGTCCCCTGCTGTAGTGCTTGGAGCAGAACAACACCACTGATCCAGCCAGCTGTGGAGGAGATGCAGCATTTGAAGGATGCACGATGTCTGTTACATATATGATTAGGCTGCATCGTTACCCCAGAGGTGTTCTTTATCACCATGCAAAGCCCTTGGCTCAGCACCATGTCCGATGGAAGCAGGTCACCCAATGCACCTTCTTCCCACACCCTGGCTTTTCATTAGACCTTTCCCATCCATGGTGGGACCAGTCTAACTCCATGGGACCGGCAACGTCTCATGAGCTCATACTCGTGGCTGGCTTTGCTGTTGGCAGATCCTGAATGTTCTGTTTCAGGTCAAGCTAATTTATGTGAACAATATGACTCAGTGTGGGTAGCGATTTAGAAATGACCCTCTTCTGCCATTGTTTCTAGAGAACAGAAAGGTCTTTTTGTTATTGTTTTTTCTCTTAATTGAAGTGCCTCTCTGTAACTTGTATTGACACTGTGTGTAACTCTGACAGTTAGAAAAGCCCATTCAATAATCGATATGATACATGCTCACATATCCAGCTGCTCACGTCCCTCCCTGTCCCTCCAGGTCAGTTTTTCAGGCAGAAGATGTGTCCCTGTCACCCCCTGCTTTTGCACACTAATTCAGCACACTTGCTTTCTGCATCAACGCCTGCAGCAGTGCAAGACCATGCTGAGAGCAGGGAGAGTGCTGCAGCCCTTTTTCCTTCAGATTTTTCCCTGACAACTGCCCTCTCCCCACATATCTCCACAAGGTGAATTAATTGGAAAAACTTCCAGAAAACTTTAGAACAGCATCAACCAGATATTCCCCTGGTCCCTTCACTGCCAGACATTGGAGGCTCTTCCTCCTCCCTGTCTAGCAAACCACTACAATTGTGCCTGTGACTAAGCTACGTGGTGGTACTTGTTGGATTCAGGAGCTTCACCTGATGCCCTCTTATTTCTCTTTTATCGACAGTAGCCCTTGTGCTGTCAAGAGTTAATTAGATTGCAAGTCCCCCAGTCTGCAGCCATTCCTGTCAGTCTGTGCTGCGAGGCAGTCACATACTTTCAGGTGACATTGAGCCATAGCTAGTACTTTTAAAATTAACTGCTAGAGGACGAGGTTTTGAGATGGTTCTGAGACATTTCATATTATGAGCCATATTTTATGGCAGCAATTGATTCTCACAGTCATTCATGACTGCATGTTTCTTCCCCTTACAGCTCTTCTCTTCTTCCCTGGCATCCACTGTTTTTTCTGCATGGCATCATGGTTTTAGGAGGCTGACAATGAGATTTTATCATATTTTTGATTCTAATTAATGGGTAGCTGTTGTTGGAAAGGATGGTCAGGCTCACCAGGCTGAACATTTCCACTAAGTCCATTGTGCTGATCCTGCTGCCTGCTCGTGCTGGGAACTACGCCAGCAAAAAACTTTCTGTAGCATAGAAACTGGAGGGCTCCGTGCTGGTTTAACTCCTGGGACTGGCACAGTGTGAGCGAGGGATATAGCGGTGCAGTGAAATGGAAGTTGGAGGATGCATGCTGGGGTCAGGGACAGCATCAGGGAGCCAGACATCCTTCTTGGCAGTGGTTAAAGGCAGGTTGGCTCCACTGTATAATAAAATCACAGTTACTCAGACCCCTACAGAGCTGTGTATCCTGTAATGGCTGCCCTTCAGTAGCAGTGTGGTAAATAATGTGTTAAATTTTGTTCAACAAATGTAATCTCTTTTCTTCTTCATGAGCTAATAGAGCAGATTGTTATTATCACATTTATTTTATATTTCTCACATAATTTTTTTCAGTAAGTCATGGCACATCAATTATCTATTAGGAGCTCATGGCAGATGGGTTAAACTGAACTGTGCTGTCAGTTTTGTCTGGACATATGAATCACAATTCAAGTTTATCTTCTCTGACTGGAGAAGTTAATCAAGAACTAGCTCTCTTTTGTGGATATTCAGAAATAACCTCCACGTGCATTTCCATAGCAGGCAGCTACTCCCCAGGCATTTCCTTCAAATTTGTGTTTATATGAACATTTCTCACTGCGAACTGAGCAAAAGGCAAAAAGTAGCAAACATGAGCTGGAAGCAAATGGACCCTGAGTTCAGGTACTCTTCATCACGTACAGCTGTACAAGGTTTGCAAGGAGAGTCACTGGAGCTCAGTATATTCCAGATTTTCCTACAGCAAACCCTGTGTAACTGAGATGAATCCCAGCTTGATGATAGAGAGGGATCTAAGTGGCAGCTCCAGGATTTTCCATCCATCCCCTGCTATTATTGCTTGTTTTCATATGACTGCTTGTTTTCATTTCTGCATCACTCCCATAGATGTGCAACATAGTCCCTGCAGCTGGAGAGAAGATGGAATCTTAAGACAAAACTGTGAGGTTTCCATAAGACAGCTTCCTTTGCTGCCTCTGGCTTTCAGGGTAGATTTCCATGCATGAGTGAGCAAGGACAGCTCTTTGCACTGCAAAGAGGACTGTTCTGTATATTGGAATTTATCTCAATAGATATGTGAAAGAACAGAGCAGGCTGGGCACAGGAGATCATCATAGCAGCTATATTTCAAATTCTCCTTTCTCCTTTGCTGTCAATATGCCGGTGCATACAATGTATGCTTTGTATAGATCCAGCATAAACTGAGTAGCACAGGTGTAGAAAAGTCTAAAACTGGAAAGCAAATTAATCCAATATTCTCCTAAGTAGGACAGTCATGATTTACAAGGCAGGTCATTCATTTATCAAGCTCTTTATCCAAACTACCTCGGTTTTTTATGTACTGGAAAGTTTTTCTAGGACATTTTGGAGGAAGTTGTCCTGCATGGGCATCTTCTGGAACAAATGGACAAGGCACCAATTTCTCTTAGATGTCACTTTATAAGTGGTACCTTTATACTAACTTTGCGATGGTTGCTTGAGAAAGTGCCTAGAAGAGACTCAAGACTTTGTATTGCTCCTGTTTCTCTGGCAGTAGAGTACAATTAAATTAGCAAAAATAGATTTTGCATCATTGTTTTCAATTAAGATGCAATTTTGCTAACGACTCACATTTCAGATTCCATGACCATTTTCTGTGGCATTTTCATGGCAGCTATTCTGTGCCTGTACTGGTATTTTAGACTGTGGTCCATGTTATTTTAATGGCCTTCCCATTTATTAAAAAAAAGATGCACGGAAATTACTTATTTTATTCTCATCACCATTCATCTACAGTCAAAGTTGTAGGTAGATCTCGGTCTTCTGAATTCATAAGGCTTGGGGTTTTGTGTAAGATTTTCCTAAGTAAGTCCTTTATTTTCCCTTCATGGTCACATCCTAGGGCTGCTGGGAGAGAGGGCGGAGGCATGGCAGGCAAATATGCCATGCTTCCCATGGTGCAGGCAAGTGGAAGCTCTTCTCCGTGACAGGAGACAGTGTGGTTCACATTAAAAGTACTGGGAAGCCATAATATAGACCCCTGAGGTCATCTATGTAAGGATACACTGGGTTACACAACTGTATGCATCACACTCAGCATGTACGTGCCTTCAGGTGTCGCGCTTGTGCTCACCTGAATTACTCAGTCCGACCAAGGTTTGCTTCCTGCACAGCTGCATGCCTCCCAGCAGAACTCGGTAATGTGAGTCATGGTGCAATGTGACAGCTGGTTCCTATCGGTGTCTGCTAAAACCTTTACACCTTCTTCAGGCGTCCCAGAAAGATGAGCTCTGTGCTGTGAGCCCAGTGCAGTATATGGGAATGGGTTTTGGGAAAAGAATCAAAGCAATACATTCCTTGGAGTAGCTCAGGGCTCCAGAAAGACCTCTGCAGTCAGTGTGAGGCTCAAAAGTGATGGTGTTTCACTTCCTTCAAAAGTTGTTCATGAGAGTGAAGCATGATTGTTTACCTTTCAGTGGTTTATTTTTTGAGGAAGTGACCACAAGGCTTTTCTTGAGCTGTTTAGCAGCTGCTCTTTTTCCATCATTTATTTTGTTTTCCATATTTTCCAAAATTTAAAGAAGTCATAACCCCATTGCCCCAAGAACAGTGGTAAGGGAATGGTTAGATGATTTAGCCAGTCCTCTGCTTTCCCAGGCAATTACTGCAGATAAATTCGTTGATGAATCTGCACCCTGAAACCCAAAAATCATCATTGACATGATCAGGAAATAGCTCACATTGGCTTACGTGATGAAGCCAGATTGTCACCTTCATTAACTTCCGTCTTAAAAGGGAGGGGCAGGTTTGGCTGTCTGGGAACTATAAACGTGTTCCCGATTCATGCACAGAATAATTTCAGCACATGCTAAATAACCCCTTTCCTTTGGGGACTGGCTGCAACAGGCAGCTGGCAGCAACTAACTTGTCTGGTGCTTCCTCCCTTCGCTTGGCAGGACTCCAGCCCCCAGGTTTTTAGGGGACACGGTGAGAGAGAGGCATTTCCTGTCCCTTGGAGATGTAACCGAAGGGAGGCAAGTGCTCATTTTGTGGTTCTGAAAATGCGGAGAGGACTGACCACGGCATGGAATTTTGCTTGTAACATTTGGGGGTAGATAGAGGAATCCTGACATGGGGAAACAATTCTGCTCTCTGAGTGTCATGCACTCACTTGTATATCTGACCAAAACCAACAATAAACACTAAGAGGAAATTCTGGAAAAAATATCCCAACTTCTGCTCTTCCAGCACCTGAAAGTTGCTGAGTGGAAAATACAGACCCAGTGGGAGCGCCTTTGTCCCAGCCTTTCAGATTAACATGAGGTCTCAGCTCTTCCAGCAGTGTAAGAAGCTAAGTGCAGACTGGTGTTGTACCACTGCTTTGTGGAAACTAGTGAAAAAAAAGTGAATTAGTGGACACATGGGTAAATGTGATGTGCCATGGAAGGGTCAGCATGGCTTTTATAAAGGGAAGTCCTGCCATATGGCCCCACTGGAGTTCTCTGAAGGTGTCAACAAGCCTTTGGATAAAGGATATCCTGTTGATATAACTGGGTTTTATTTCCTGAGAGCTGCAGACAGCATCTCTCACCAAAGGCTTTTAAGGAAAGTCAAGGCATAAATGGGAAGGTCCCTAGATTAATAAAAAAGGAATGAATAAAAAACCTAGGAAACAGAGTGGGAGCTCATGGTCAGGTTTTGTGGTGGAGGTTGGTTAGCAGTGGTGTCCCCTGGAGATAGGTGCTGTTTGCTCAGCAAACTCATACATGAGCTGGAAAGGAGTAAACAGTGAAGCGGCAAGGTTTAGTCACAATATAAAACTACTCTGGGTATTAAAGATGAGGATAGACTGTGAAGAATTGTAGAATCTCAGTGACGGGACAGTGAAATGATACTCAAGGGGAAAAGCAGCCCTCAGCTCACATGGGGCCCTGAGCTGGCCTTTACTGGCCAGGAGCGAAAACTTGTGGCTATGATAGATAGTTCCATGAAAACACCAGCTAAGCATTTAGTAGTAGTCAATAAAGGAAATCAAGTGTTAGGAATTGCCGGGAAAGGGACAGACAATGTAACAGAGAATGTTGTTACGCAACTGGATATATCTATGGCTCTTCTAGCTTGAATCCTGTGCGCAGCTCTGGTCCTCTCACTTAAAAAGGAAACAATAGAGCTAAAAAGATTCAGATGAGAATGACAAGGATGATAGGAGTACAGAACTACTCGATATAAGGAAGAACTAAATAGGTTCACCTCTTCAGTCTAAGAGATGACCGGGATAAATCTATAACATCATGAACATCATGGAGAAGGTGAAGAGATTGACTTTTCATTGCATTTTCCCATAAAAGTATAAGGAAGCAGCAGTTTTAAGTAGGAGAGAACAAGCTCAAAGCAAATGGAAGGAAGTGACTCTTCATGCCTGTAGTTAAACTTTGGAACTTCCTGCCACACTGTGTTTTGGGAACAAAAAGCTGATGTGGCTTCAAAAGCATACCTTCAAGGAGCCTCTTCAAGGAAGAGAAAGAAACTGAGGGTTATTAATATATCGAGCCCACATTTTCAGGAAGTCTCTGAACTGGAAATGATTGCAAACTGGCAGTCTGCTTTGTCCAATTCTTACCCTCTTCCTGAAGCATCTACTTCAGCTGAAGTCAGAGAAGGAAAAAAGAGCAGAAAAAGCAGTGATCGCAGACATTTGGGTGCTTTTTTCATTTTATCTTGTTTTCTAGAGCCTGTGCTCACCTCACTGTCCTTCAGTCTGTTATCTCCAAATTTGCATTTCTTCTCTTACTGGAACACCATTTGCAGTCTTTAGCAGTTTGAGGATTTTGCTACTATCCACTGCATAAAAAAGGTAGAATGACCACAAAAGATGTGAATTCTTAGTATATTATTTCAAGTGCTATATTTAACTAAATTACCCCCTCTTTTGGAATTGTTTGTTATTCCTTTGGTGATAGAACAGCATCCTGTTTGCCTGCACACATTGCAGCTGCAGAGTTTAGTGAAATCCTCATGGGTTTCTTGAAATAGCTTTAGAACTGAAAACAAACTGTACTTCCAATTTATTGCCCTGTACTTCTAATTTATCTAACCAGATCCTAGGATGAACCAAGACTGTTCCTATCACACTGTTGTTGTTCTTCAGAATGCATGACCATAGTGCTTGTTTAGTGCAAGTGAATAAAAATACCCCTGAATTACGGAACTTCACCAAACAGTGTGACTCATATTGGGCAAATTCCAGAAGGTATGTTTGCTTCCATAACCCTAACTCCATTATGCCACACATCCTATGTGAATAACCCATTGTCAACCACAGGAAATGTGGATCTCATTGAACAACCACAACCTGATTGCAGACAATGATCCATAAACTGGTAGTTCAGAATAATATTAATCACTTTCCTGAACATTTGAGTTTAGATACATGGTTAGGTAATTAATTCAGCACTAATAAATTTGGAGAGTTTGTTAAGTTGTGCTACTGTTATGGCAAACAGCTATGTGTTCTAGTAATATTCCTTGCTTTATATATTCCAGAAGTATTTCTCTGCCTGACGGGGAAATGCTGGGAAATAGGACTGCTTCGTACATTTCAAATAAGTTGTCTTCACATTGAGGCTTTATTTTGCAAACACATAATAGGGCTGGGTCCAACTTGAAGCAGGCTTATGGATTAAGGACTCTGGTGTTAATTATACCTAATAATAATCGGGTAGCTTTGGAAAATATTCAGAATCTGAACATCTGTTGCATGAACATAACAGCGGAGAGGAGAGTTGAAAAACTGGCTGGTAAAAAATTCAGATGAGCTAGCCTCCAACTAATTACTGGGAGATGAGAAACAGATTGGACAAACTGCTGGTGATAGAGGTTTCACACTCTTCCTAGGCATCTATTCACTGACCTCTTCTCTATCAAACAGGTTTCTGTCATCTCTAACGTAACTCTTCTGTTTCAGTTTAAAGTCGTTACACTTTACCTACCCCCCAGGGGACATGGAGGGCAGTTTATATTCTCGCTTTCCGCAGCTACCTTGCTCATTGTCATATAAGATTCTCTGAGGAACTCTGGGCATGAGAACCTGCCTTCCTTATAAAAATAGAAACGAGGATGAAGATATTGGCTGCAATAGATTGATTGTACAGCATGTTACACAGATATGCAGAGTGGCAGCTTGTTGCTCTTTGGTTAATGGTGTAAGCCTAAAATTAAAAGCACAGGAATGGTGTATCTTCAATCCAGACTACTCTCCTCAGTCAAGATGATGTTTCTCAAAGGTATCTGGACACTAGAATCATCTTCATACAGAGGCTCAAAATTGCGTAGAGAAAAAAATTATTATAAGAGCAACATTTTTTTGTCTGCAGTCCAAAAAAATGAACAGGGACACTGTAATTTTGAAAGTTACCAAAGAAGAACTCGTTCTGTACTGACACCATCATGGCAAGTCAACATGGTGGGGTAAGTGACAGTGTATTTCATCTAGGAGAGCTGAAGGACTTCTTGGAAAGGGAGCCAATGATGGTGCCTTCTGCATGACAGACAATGTCACATATGGAATCCATTTGGCCACAGACAGAACCATCCATTGAGCTGCTTACAATGACCCTCAGCTCTGTAGCTCTGTGCTACTCCAGCCGCTCTGCCAGGACAGAGGAGTCCACACCTAGTACTTAAATCTTCATTACCTCTGTCCATCAGATTAAAGAAAAAAGAGCAAATTGCAGAGATACAAGACTCTAAAGCATGCAACAGCTGACAACATAAGAGATGCTTAGGTTTGTTTGGTACATCTGTTGCATGAACATATTGAGCAGCAGGGGGAGAAAAAGGAGTCACTTCCCAGATTATCAACTTTATCTCAGATCTTATTGTTTCAGTCTACAGAGATGCAGTCCCCAGCCCTGATCTATGTATAAGCACAGGAAGCCCCTGTGTCAGCATAAAGCTCTGAACCTGCATGAAGATGAACAAGAGCACAAACACTCAGGAAGTGCCATCTTAAGGGACTAGTCTTGGACTGTAAAACAGAAATTACATCATGGAACCTCATCAGAAGATATCCTGGCTAAGACCTGGGCAAGAAGCTTGGAGATCCTTGAAATACTGTAACAAGGGAAAAAGACAGACAAATGAAATGCAGAAGGGCTCTGACCATATGGGGAATCAGCTTTCTCCCTTGACAGGTGAGAACAGAGGTTACAGATAAGGAGTTGTACTGCTGAGCCACAGTTTTTCTAGAAATTCTGTGTTTTCAAATATAAATCTCTTAACCTTATTGTTTATCCACCTCCATTTGTCTTTCCCAGCCCAATTGGAGGACTGGGTGTGTGGTCCAGGCTCCAGGGAAGAGGGACACAGTCCTGGGTCTGCAGGCCTCCTGGCATTAAACAGTTTGCAGGTCAGAGAGAAGAAGTGGAGCACCAAAGATCATCACTTTCATTGAGTGGCATTTTGGTGAGTGTGAAACAAGGGAGCTGGGACTCAGTCTGACAACCTGCAACTCAGTGGCAACTGATAAATGTGGTAAGCACACTCTCAGTGCTCACTTGTCTTGCCCCTGCCTCATCTTATCCCGCCCCTTGTTTTTCTTAGTGACCTTGTGTTTAACTTTGTGCTTTTTGTGCAACTAATACTGGGGGTTTTTCGCCTATTTTGATGGTTATCACCACTGACACCAGAGTTGCAGAGCAAGAAACCCCAGTGAGTGCTGACTGATCAGGATTAGGTGGCACTTATAAGTGGCTGGCAGAGACAAAGCTCAGACCAAACACATCTGCTCAGCAATTCACCCTGCACACAAGTGCTGCCCTTGCCCCCACCAGAACTTCTAATGAACTGCGAACTGCAAACAAGCAGCAGCTTATCACTTGCTTAAAGTGCTGAGGATAAAGACAAGTTTAACATTTATCTCTTTTAGATTTCTCTCAAGTGAGTGTACTCTCACTCCTTGCAGCCATCTTCCTTCTGTCCTTCTCTTTTGGTTGTGTTGTCCCTGGAATCTTTCCTCTATCACAGACAAGATCACAGCTATCCAAGATAGTTTGCCAACTCTTCAAGTATTTAAGACTGCATCACTTCAGTGAAATCTTCCATTTGTCAAAAAGGGAGAGGTCAGCAGAGTGAGATTTAAGGGCTGTCCTATACAGCACATCAAATCCAATGGTCACACCTGGCTCTTTCTGGTATCTTTCTCCCTCCACCTTCTCAGAGGTCTTGTTCTCTTCATTCGTCAGTTTTTTTCTTACAGGTTACTCCCAGCTAGTAGAGAAAAGTTGAACTTTTTATCTACCTGCTGCCCTTAACTCTGTTCCAGTTCCTCTTTCTTCTCCTTCCTCTTCTGAACAGTTCCTTCATTTGATACTCTTCTCCCCTCACCTCTCCATGCTACTGCTTATCTGTAACTGCCCAGCTTCCCTCCATTATCCTTCTTCTTTTATTTCAGTTTCTTTCCTTTGTTTCTTTCTCCACAACCTCCCCACTTGGTTCTCAATGAATTTGTTAATTCAGATGGGAATTGTGTACCCAGCTGGCTTTTAGGCCCAGACTTTTCAGGTATACCGAAAACAGGACAGCTGCAATGTATTTTTTTCTTTTTCTGACTATTTGCAGAACAGATGTTCAGTTGGCTATTTCCTCATATTGATTTCCTCAGCAGCTATTCACAGAGTTTATTCTGTGAATTGATTCAACATTAGGGCTGTGTTATTTCCACCTAGTTGGAGAAGTAATGTGATGCTGTTTCCATTGCCAGCATATTCAAGGGCATGAAAGATCAGGCATGAATATTTCTCTGCAAATGAAACTCTTCTTAGCCATTCATTCTGAATGTGAAATGTGGTCCCTATCCATATTTTTACCTGAAAAGAACTTTATAATTTGCAGAGTTATGAACTTAGACATTACATATAAATACTAACTTTTCCACTGTTATATCTAACATTGATTAAAATTGGAAAGAAATATTCAGAAGCAGTTATTTTTCATACCATTGCCTTAACTGTAATTGCTTCTCTACCCAGACAATAAAGCCACAGCAGAGCTGATAGTTTCATTGTTTCTAGTCCACAGATACTTCCTCCCGTGTATGTGAAAGAATTAATAGAAATGGATGAAATTCTGTGGCTTTCTTCCCTAAATCAGGTAGATACGGGCTACTGTTTGAACCTGTTTTAATCACGAGTTGTTCACCTCATACATAACAATCTTAAACATGTTCCTGACATAGGGACTGGTTACTAAGGAAACAACTGAGGAGCCCATTTTGGGTTGGATAGCCTGAGAAAACAAAAATCTAAACAAAGGTTGTGTTTAGTCGCAATGGCTACTTAGCCTGAACACATTTAACAAACATACCTATGGAAACCTTGCCCACAGCCAGTCTCCAAATCCACTCTGACTCTGGGTTGCCTCAAGCTGGTATGCCATCGGTGTGGTCTGACAGCAAACGTGGAGGACAGTTAATCTTCTACCTCTGGTACTTTATGTCTGTTTCCTCCATGGGTCTTTCAGATACCTATAGGGTCTCCAGCTGCTTCGAAGTTGAACATCCCATAATCTTGAATAGTGTCTTCTTACCGCTGATAAAACAGGGTGTTCTTATTAACCTCATTCTGTTAATGTGGAAGTTAAAGGGCTGCTAAGTGACTTGGCCATGGTCATAGATATCGCGTACTTCACAGAACAGGGCCATCAATTAAACCAGTGCAGAAAAATCTTGTGGAGATTCTTAAGTGGAAGGCACTCCAGAGACAACAGTAATTATCGAAATTAATTGTGGTAGTCATTAACTACTTGCTTCTTTTAAAAAAACAAGCATGTATCAGTCATGGTTGGGTCCTGGTCATGATGTTCTGGCATGTGCTCATCAGCTAACTATCAATCATAGCTACCGAGTGCTCTGCAGTGGAGACACTCCCACTCGGTTGCTGAGGTGAGCAGCTCAAGCGCCAGTGCAACCGGCAGTGGAGCCCTCTAATGCAGTGGATGGGGAGTGGTCCTGAACCAGGAGAACCTGAGGGGAGCAGAGAGACCTGCCAGGAGTCTGCAGCTTGTGAGACGGCAGCTGCGGAGACCTGGGTGGGGCCAGGAGCAGTGGCGGGAGATTTAAAGGCGATGTCCTCCATGACTACCCTAGCCTCTCAGGTGCTGTTGGATAATAGGTAGAAGGCCCTGCAAGTGGAACCAAACATGATGAGGATGATGGTTCATCTAGGTTGGAGGTGTCACGGAGGAGAACTTGGCTTATGCCCTGCATCATAACTGCTTCCATAAACAAAAATGTTGAGTCATTGTCATAGGAGACTCTCTCCTGAGAGGAACAGAAAGCCCAATACGCCGACCGGACCCACTTAGGGAAGTCTGCTGCCTCCCTGGGACCTGGGTTAAAGATGTGATGAGAAAAGGAGGCTGAGGGGAGACCTTATTGCTCTCTAAAACTACCTCAGAGGAGGTTGTAGTGAGGTGGGTGTTGGTCCCTTCTCCCAAGTAACAAGCGACAGGACAACTGCAAATGGCCTCAAGTTGTGCCACAGGAGGTTTAGACTATATTGGGAAAAATTTCTGCACCAAAAGGGTTGTCAAGCATTGGAACAGGCTGCCCAGGGAAGTGGTTGAGTGACCATCCCTGGAGGTGTTTAAAAGATGTGTAAATGTGACACTTGGGGATATGGTTTAGTGGTTGACTTGGCAGTGCTAGGTTAATGATTGGATTTAATTATCTTAAGGGTCTTTTCCAACCTAAGTGATTCTAAGATTAACTCCTAGAATGCGCCATAATCTGAGGATTTATATCCTGGCTGCGTAACTTTTTTATTAGAGTTTTGTAAAACCTTGGGATTGAGGGAGAAACTTAGCCAGAAAGTAGCATCCTGTAGATCAGAATAAAATAGGGTCCTGGTCTGAGAGGCACTGAGTACATGAAGCCCTACTGAAATCTGTAAAAACTGCAGTTTCTCAGCTTCATGTAGCATGCAGGCCAGGCAGCCGAGAAGATTGGTGGAAAACTGGTAACAGAGCTGAGAAGAATGGTCTGGGTCCATCTTACAATGCAACTGGAGAACAGCTGTGTGTTTGGTACCAAACTGTGATACAGTGTCCAGACGTCTATTCACTGTTCACTTTCTTCTAGGATATGTTTGAACTGCCTGAGCTCCCTCTGCAGCTTTGTCAGGGCAAATAAGAGACACGGTGTCTGCACCCACCTGGCCTCAAAGCCAGGAGCAGCTGCCATATGGCACAGATGTGCATTTGAACTAACAAAACTCACCTCAAGAGGTCTGGGCTGGATGTGAACCAATATTAATTCCAGGAATGAGCAATTTGACTGGCCCAGCAGTTGTGGAGTGAAATTTATGCTCTCATCAGTGTCTCAGCAAGTGCCACAGTGGACAAGGCTCCTGGTGCTGAGCAAACCCCTCAGACAAAGCTTCCCTGAGATGAGGTGTCTTGAGCATCCCAGTGTTTCCAGGGCAACCAGAGATGGAATTCAGATCTGAGGAAAGTTCACCAAATCTGAGCTCTTTCAGACATAATACTTTTCACTGGCTGAACTGGCATCTTTGAAAGTTGTTTCTGAACAGTGGCTCTAGAGTGTGCAGCCATGCTAAGTATCAGCAAGGGCACAATAGGCAGATGTTACACATTTCTGGAAATAAGAGGCAGCTCCTTTGCCTTCAGTGTTGTTATTGTTCCTTAGAACACAGACATCACTGTCCTGTTGGATGCACAGCCATTTGGTGGGATAGCTCTGAAAGGTTTTAGTAATGGAGACATCAGCAGAGGGTGGAAACAAGCCCTGATATCTCTTTTTCCCTGATAGTGTAATATCAATCCCCTATATATAACAGATACTGAAGCATTTATCTCCCTTCTGTTTTTTTAGCTTTCAGTGTTGCAACTGTGTATGTTCCTGCTACCACATCAAGATTTCTCACTTTTGGGTTTTAAGTAAATTCCAGAGATCTGTGGTTTGTAATTATGTCGAGCAAGTGTTTCTGCTGTAAAATTGTAATTAGCTATTTCTCATCTCTGATGAGAAGACATGAATGACACTTTGCTCTTTTATTATATGAAAGGAAAAATAGGCATTCTTAATTCACGTCCTAGATTGTTCATTATTTGATTTATCACATCTTATCCTTCCCAGATAAATGGCTCCATCCTTCTAGTTTTTTTTGTTCATTGCTGTAAGAATGCTGCTTGTCCCTGAAATCCCCAGTCCTATTATTTATTTTTGAAACAGAGTAACAAGCACTGAAGAGAGCCTTCTGATGACAGCAATCACATGCATTGTGTAACTGAATTATATAACCCTTCATCCCATTCTTTATATAGCTTCATATATGTTTCCTTTTTGGATGCGGCCACACAGTGAATGCAGTTCTTGACTGACCTTTCTCCAGTAATAGCCAAGGACTTTTCTGAGTTAGTGCTTGTACTAATTTATTGTGGCACAAAGGCACAGTGACCTCTGACAGCCCACCAGTATAACTACCAGCTGTACACACGTATGCTGCAGCCAGTCTTTCCACACAGAGGGGTTATCCCAAAATCTCAAGGTCTCTCATGTGGGTAAGTCCCTAATTTAGGGCCACATTCCTGTCTCAAGAGTCAGTTTGGGAAGAATCATGGAGATGAATAAAAGTAAAATAAATGTATGAGCCATGAAGGTTGCCATGGATAGTGGAACAGGGAGTATACAAGGCTGGTATGACAGGGTAGCTAAATAAAGTGGAAGTGACATGGTCAAAGACCTTGAAACATACAGCACAAAATAAAATATTTCCCCCAAAGACAGATCACTCAATTAAAAAACAAAAAAAGCCCCATTTCTAGGCAGGATGAACTGTAAATCTTGTTTAAGAATAGAGACAGCAATTTTCTTCTCAAGTTACGTTGAAGGGTAATAAATCTGCAGCTTTGAGCGACCGTTCAGCACAATGACGGACAAAGGTCTGCAGGGCTCTGCAGTGTGCCTTGCAGCTGCTCTTGCTTGTAGCATGGTGTCCTGGGTTAAGCAGAGACAGGGTTTCTGCTTAATCCAGGACACATGGAGATGTAGCCTGGAGAAGTACACACAAAGTCAGGCTCCTGGGATTGCTTTTGGATACTGCATGCTAGAGGCTGCTGCCTTGGCAAATGGGATCTATGTACTGAAGATACAAGTGATCATAGAGTCACGGAATAATAAAATCATAGGATGGTTTGGGTTGGAAGGGACCTTAAAGATCATCGACTTCCAACCCCCCTGCCATGGGCAGGGTCACCTCCCACTAGACCAGGTTGCTCAAAGCCTCATCCAGTCTGGCCTTGAACACCATATATGTGGCCTGCCATTCCCAACAGGCTGCATACAAGAATTTAAGAATTGAAGGTTTCAGCTGAAGCATCTCTGGTGAAACACAACAGAGCTTTGACATGCACTGTAACTGCTTTCATAATATGTTTAATTATCTGATGTCATTTAAATGGACTTGGACTTGATGATCCTTGAGGTCTTTTCGAACCTTAATGTTTCTATGATTCTATGAAATGGCTGCAAAGCTGCAGCTGGAGGGGGAATCAGAGAATCTAAGGCAGACAAGGGGGTGGGATTTCCTTGGGAGCTGGTCAGGACTGAATTTTTCTTAGAAATGTTGCTAAACATGCCCAGGACTGCTGGAACTCTGTCTGTCACCATGCTCCTTTGTGCTGCCCTCAGACTGGCAGCAGGACAACCCGTTCTTTCCGCTGTAATTAGGAGCCTGTGTGGAAATCTATTATTCTTCTTCTAGGAAGGTGCGAATGGCGGGGTTGCTCCCTGACATTGCTGTAAACCAGCTGAGGTCTCTGTGGTTGGGGAAACCCTTGCCTATTGCTTCTGAGTCCAGAGGTCATGCCAAAGAGGGAGGTGAGGAACCGATGAACCTGGAGGGTTTCTTTATGCAATGCCCATCGCCTTGCGTATTGGGAAGCTTTGGATACAACAGCACTTCCTTTAGCAGCTGCAGTAATCCTGTCCAGCCCATATCTCCAACACAATCTGGTCCTAAAATAGCCTGTTCCTCTGCACAGAAGTAGACGATCTCATTTTCAAAGCATTTCTACTGCTGTTAGTCTCCCAGCTTTTACTCACGGTGCTGGTATCCAGTACTGCTGAGGTGAATCGGCAGCGACACCCCTGCAGGGGGAGGAAGGGAAGGGACCTGAGGAGAGGAAAAAATCGTCCCCCTCCATAGCATGGGAAGTGGGAAGAGACTGCGTGCCAGAGGGCCACAGCACCACTCCAGTGCTGCCTGGAGAAGGATGGAAGGTGGAGGCAGGTGGTCTGGTGGGTAGTTCGGCACAGCCCATCCAGGGTGCTTCTGCACATTGTGTGGCAGTTCACAACCAGAAGCACCAAGTGCTGCATCTTCCTGGGAAGAAGGAAATCCCTGTTCCAGGGTCTTTTCAGGATCTCTAGCTCAAATCCTAATTTTCAGTCATCTTACTGATGTCCAGAGTTGTTCATCCTTTTCCAGCACATTTCCCTCACCTGATATTTTCAGTCTACCTCACTCTAAAGTTGAAGCAATTTAAAGCTTAAGCAAGACATTGCTTGCCAGCTTGCCCAAGTGTAAAACTTTATCTATATATATTTGTTGGTTCTTGTATGTATGACCATAGAGTTTCTGATTTCAGCCCTGAATTTCAGGAACAAATTCCTCAGCACCACACAGGACTCTGATAGATGCACCCCAAATTGGATTTATCTCAAGCCCCTAAAGAGCACACGCACAGAAATTAATATTAATTACGAAATTAATACTCATGCTCTTCCTCTGTGAGGATTTATCTTCATAGAACTGGTTTTGGCACTGTCCGTTTCCTGCACTCTCAGATCCATCTATTGCTCTCCTCCTGTTAAATATGTGGTTATAAGGCTTCAGGTAAATGGCCAAACTTTCATTCATCTTGTCCTTTAAACTAATTATTTCTTCATGGCTAATCAGCTCTGTCTTTATTATTAAAATCTTGTGATATTTTGTGCTGTTGGGACACTACTGTTGGCTAAGCATTGCCTTTGCATACCATATCAGCAAAGACCATGCCTTCTTCCTTCCGAGTCTGAATTCCCATGTCCTGGTCCAGCAGTTCAACTCCTTCCTTACTGCCTGCACCGCATGTGATAGACAGTAATGGATTATTCTCCATGGGGAAGACAATGTGAAACTTTGAGTTTGCATTTTGTCTCACTTCCTCTGCTAGCATGATCATTTGAAATATTTTTATAAAACCCAATCTACTTCCTTAGTGTTTTCTTTTTTGTTTTTGTTTGTTTGTTTGTTTGTTTGGTTTTTTTTTTGTAGCAGAAATCATTGTAGTAAAGCGTGTCTTTAAAAGTGATGCAAGGTTTTGCCAGGCTTTAAAAATGCAGTCTAGCTATCAAAAAAAAAAAACAACCCAAAACCAAAACAAAACAAAACCCCCAACCAAATCAACCAAATCCACCACCTGGGCAACATCTGGAAACAGTCTAGTTACTGATCCTGAACATAACCCAGCAAAATCCTTCCTTGGCAGAGTACTAGAGCTGCACCCTAAACCAAAGGCCCTATGACTTCCATGTTGGAGCCAGATCCTTGCTTATCCCACAGAAGCTGCTGCCTGGGCAAGGCTGATGCAGTTGCCCAGGACCCTCTGCTGTGACCAGCTCCCTGGCAAACCTGAAAGCAGCCTCAGGAGCGAGGCAGCAGCTGCTGATGGTACAGGAGGGGTATGAGGAATTGCTTAGGAAGCAGTGGGACTTTCACATCACACCAGAGCCATCTGCATACCAGGGGAAATCCCACTGGAGGTGAGGAGGTGACTTCCTTCCCGGAAAAATATCCTGCTCCAGCTGCAGCGTGCGGCACAAGTGGTGAGAGGTGGACACGTCTGGCACTCGTATGTGTCCTTTCAACCTCATCTGCATTTCAGCTTGGCTGCGCCTTGGCTTACAGCCTGCAAAAGGGATGTTTTCCTGTGGGTTTCCTTCTCTATTGTACCTCAGAAGGTAAGAGTTTCATAGCAAGGACTTAACTGCAGACCCACACAGCAGGAAAGTGTTTATAGTGATACAAAAATAGACTGATGCAATAAGAATATATCTCAGATTCTTGAAGCTTCCCTACATTAGAGGTAGACATGGGCTTGAATTGAATTTTCAAGAAGAGAAGTGATTAGTGCAGAAATCACAGAAAACAACTGGGGTATGACACATTCAAGAGCTCCTGGTTGAAAGGAGTATCCAGCAACTCTGTCTCTCAAAATGTAAATAAGAAACAGGCACAAAATCTTATCTGTATTTTGCAGCTAATGAAAACACTAGTCTCTCCTGGGAGCCAAGCCTTTGCTCTAATTTTAATGCATTTTCTTAGGTTTTCCTTAGCTGTGACTAATTTGCGCTGTCAGGTGTCCCTTTTTTGAAGTTAAAAAGCATATCTGAAGTGCTACAACCTCTAGCCAGAATATTTAAATTAGTCAGTACCCACTGAAACCATGTTTCAAAGCCTGTCAAATAAGGGGATGGCACTCGGACACTCTTGTGCTCTGCTGAGCGATGGGTACAGGCAATCTCTGCTCCCATGGGAGCCTGGAGGTGATTCGTTCTGGGTGAAGTGCTGCTTGCTGTGTTAGCCCCCTTGCATTATTTGGGCCGTGCGTAAACAGCACCTTGACTACAAGCACAAAATATTTCAAAGCCAGATCTCAGCAAGCATTTTTATCAGTGGGGCACACAGTGGCCTTGAATCCCAGAGTGCTGGTAATTCTAGATACAGTTTGGAAAACACACTGAACCACATCTACCTTTTTTTTTGCATATCCTAAAATGGGTCTAAATATATAATTACATATATTTAATTATAATTTTATTGTAATATATAACTTTAAAGACTTCACCTGTTTGCTCACTATGGCTGTGTTAAACCTGCTGATCCCACTGTAAAACCTTTATCCCCAGGCCACAGTACTCTTTAACCAAGGGTCAAAGTCTCTAGGAGATCCCGGGGTCAGAACTTGGTGGGCTGGGATGGCACTGAGCTGCTCCTAATTGCTGTTCAGCTGCTACATCCTCTGGTTGAGCTGGTCCCTGAGCTCAGCTCTGCTCAGTGATCCAGGAGATGGAAAATGAGAGGGCTGGAGGAACTCACAAGGACACACCAGCCTCAGCTGGGCAGCTCACCCTGTGTGGCAGGCTTAATATATAGGTGGATATACCTTACGGTGCCTGTGACAGATCAAATAACACAGCATACTGAGTTCATGAGAGCAATTCAGGAGGCCACCTGCTACCCACAACTACTAGGCCACGGGGGCGAGGCTCTGCCAAACCTGGGTAGGAGGTCTCTGAACTGCTGTTAGAAGTCATTTAAGATGCTGCAGTAATGTAGTAAGATACTTAAGTGTGCTGCCTTCTGCAGGTAATTTGGGACCAAGATGGCTGTTTCCATCTGTGGGCTGGCAAAGACCAACAGGAGCTTCAGTCTGTTACTTCAATAAAAACAAGAAGAGTTTCAATTTAGGTATTCAGTGCCATCTAATGTTGTATATTTGTATATGGGAGGGTAAGGAGGGATTTGGACAAGGGCCAGAGATGAGTTTGCACATGACTTGCTGCCTACAAAGCGAGGTGTTGTTTGCACACAACTGGGTCTGTATTGTCCATGCAGAGGAGCATAAACAAACAATTGTGCATTTGTTTGCAAACATTAACCCTGCAGAGTAGGGAGGCTAGTTCTATAAGAGCTGGATCTGTGGCAGCAACTGTTAACTCCTTGAAAAGCACAAAAAAGGTACAGATGTGTGCGACATAATTAGCATCACAACAGTGAATGTTTTTGTACTGGGAATGTAGCCAAAGGAGGTTTCTTGCTGTCTCCAGAAAGTTGTCAGCCTTTCTCTCTGTGCCCTCTCAACAGAATTTATTTTCTCTAAGCAGGTAAGTAAAAAGCAGATTTTGAAAATGTACATATCTATTCTTGCTTTTTTTTGTCATGGATAAAGACCTAGGTGCTTCCTGAGTACAGCAACAACATATGCAAGCTGAGCAAAAAATCCAGTCAGTGCTGGATTCCAGAGGAAAAGGTTGCATTTGGATGTTCTGTGCTGCCTGGAAAGAGACCTTCACAGAGAGAGAAACAGTTGTTATTTTTCACTGTCAGAGCATTTTCATTCTGCCTGATGAAAACTGTCTTTCCATCTTTCTCTGATGCTGGCTGGAATTTAATTGCTTATTTTCTGATGGTTTCCTATGGAGACTTGCAGAACCACAGCACATGGTAGATTTCGCTCCATCCTTCCTTCTCTTGCTAATAATGTTTAAATCTGTTTTCAGACAAATATGACAGAAGGGCAAAAATGTTGAACAGAAGTTCATGCCACCTTTGTGAAGATAAAGCACCTGCAAGCGTACTTACTGAACTAAAGGCTGGGAACTCATGCATCCCTAGAGAATCCAGGTGGGAGGGACACCTTGTAGGTGCTGCTATTGTGGGAAAAGCTTCATTTGGTGATTTTGCTTCTTTAGATATGGAAGTCAGTCAATCAGGACACAAGTCTCCAGGAAACCAGGGTTCACTGATGCTGGTGCTCAAAAATTACTTGTGCAAGTTTTGCAGGTTGCTAGAAAGACTTCTCTGTGTAGCTAGTTTGAAAAAACCTCGTCGACAGCCACGACACTGCTTCCTTTTAGAAAAAGTTGTCAGTATGTCAACATGACATGCTGCAAAGGCAGCCTGATCTTTGAAATAATTCATGTACTACTTAATAAAACATCAAAATTTACCCCTTTAATCAGAGATTCTCAAAGCACTTTGCATATGTTAGGAAGCGATCCCCATGGATGAGAGAAGCTGCCTCATTCTCATTTTCCAGAGGAGAAATGTGTGGCAAGCAGGTAGATGAGTTTGCTCAGGGTTACACGACAGGTTGGGAAAGGGGGTCCAGCCCTGAAGACACACGAGGAACGTGCAATAGACACAGAGTTGTTTGGCCAGTGTGCACCCATCGCATTGCTGCCTCACACCATGCCTGGTCCCACCTGTTTGGTTCTCGTGGTTTGGTTGCCCAAATGTAGCCAGCAGCACATCCAGACAACCATGAGACTTTAGCCTGAACGATCAGATATAAATGGATAGAGCTGAGCCAGCTGACTTTCAACTTTTTTGCCAAGCAAGATTCAAACCTATGTCCAAACTGGAACACATCCATAACTCTGATGCCGCACAATTAATTAAAAAGATGCCTTCAGTGCTGCTTCTTCTCATACTTGCAATTGTAGCAAGCGGTGTTTGGCTTATACCTGTTGAAGTCCAAGCTTCATGAAACTAAATTTCATCAGTGGATTATTTAGGTGGTTATTAAATGCTTGTTCTTTACAAGAGAGCCGCACAGAACTGCAATCCTGTTGTAGCACATAGAAGTTATATACCTCACAAAGTTTCAACTAATTAATCCTCCTTGCTCACATCTGTAGTAGGCTGGGACATACGAGATGATGCGTTTCAGCTTCCAGGGAGGTGGCCAATGTAGTGGGGCTGTAGAAGTTGCTATAATACATCATGGCCATACTATCTAAAAAATTGCATATGCATTTTAAATGCAGATTTGTTGATTATTTACTTGCTTGGATAATGAAAAAATAAAGAAAAGGTTTGCTTTCTAAATAATTTTATGAGCTTTTGAATTCTGTACAAGCTCGTGAATTTGTCCTGCAAACTTTTGTGTGTGAGAACTGCTTAGACTGGGCAGAATTTGATTGAGAAGAGTGGCAAAGATCTGGATTTTTGCATTAAGCTCCTCAGATTTTGAAGCCTGTTTGATAAAACAGGCAGTGGGTAGACAGATTCCAGTCTTTCTGCAGCTAACCTAGCATACTTTTCTAAAGGAATTTGTGATATCTGATCTTTGAAGTGGTGAATATCACAGGAGTGCAATATCCTCCAAAAGAGACATTTCAAGCTTTGCAAAAATGAATATTTAAAACAATCAAACACCCAATGTCATCAGGTTTTTAGGCAAACTGAAGGCAAAAAGGTGTGTTAACCCGTAACAATTAACAATCCTAGCCAAGCCATGTTTGCTGCCTTTTCAGACCTTTATGGAGTCCAGAGCTTTGTAAAAATGGAATGGGTCATAAATGACAACAGGCCCTTTAGCTGAAGGGACTTCCCAAGAAGAAGGAGTTATAACTACAAACCCCTCCGGAATCAGAAAGGCCTACAACCCTCTCTTTGCAAATTCTGCTGCAAGTTTTTTTGTGAGATTCAGAGGAACCACTTCCCCTCCCTCCAGCTCTGTCAATACTGGCTGTCTGTGCTGGGTGTGATGGGAGCACACTGGGACAGTGAGGAAATCTAGACTGGAGGTCAGTACATCTTTATGAGTTGGTGTTATAATGGAGCTTATGTCTCAGCTCAGGCTGGGACATGGCAAGCATTCCCGGGTGTCCTGGGAGCCTGGCAATCCCAAACACAAGGATGGATGAGGTGTAGGTGATTCAAGCATCTGGCATCCCTGGATGACACAAGATCTTAACTATATCCTTGGCCTAAATGGTAAAATTTGCCAAGACCGTTATAGGTGGGAGGTGGTGTGAATACGGCTCCTAGTGGTTAAAAGTCCCCATGACATGTTTTATATGAAATTTGCTGGAGTTTTGAAGCTCTTGGAAAATTGGATGAGTAACTCTTCCCTTTCCCTAAAATTACCCATTGTCATCTTCTTTCCTTTTTTAAATTTGATTTTTCATCCTTGCTAGAATGCTTGGACTTCCTCTGTAATGAGAAGGATGAAAATTGTGAGAAAAAGGATGCAAACACAGGAAGATGGATAATGCCGTGACTCCTAGCCATCACAGGCTGTTTTCGGCAAGACATTTAGCCTTTTACTATCTGTCTCCCCATTTGTTCGTTACTGTGCATGTTGCATGTTGGAATTTCAGTCACGGAAAACGATCCCATTGTGATTGAAGCAGCAAAAATCTGAAACAAAAAGGTAATCCTGACACAAATTGCTTTTGAGATGTAAGACAAGAAACGACAGATGGATACAGTCAGGGAGGGGAATTTAAGGCAACAGTGAAGCAATACCAATCAGTGTGACAGGCAGCCAGCACAGAGTATAAGCTGTCGCCAAGGCTTCTGTATTGTGGCAAAAAAAAAAAAAATTAATGACAGATTTGAGAAAAGCTAATGAGAGAGATCTGTAAATATTTTTTGTAAGCCCAAAGCATGAGAGAAAGCATGAAATTGATTGTTTGAACATTTAACAGGAACTGATTTGTGGAGTAAGTATGATACCCATGAATCTGTAATGGAGGTTATGAGGGTTAATTCCTGAGCATGTCTAAGTGTGTTTAACTACCATTGAAGAGTATTGTTAAATTAATCATTCCAGGGAGAAGTCTTAGAATCATTTTAAAGAAAGGCAGCACGATTTTAGACAGGCGATGAGTGAAGAAATTGGAAGCTGCCAGGCCATAACCTTCTGATATGAGCAAAGGAGGTCATTAACATTAAAATTGCCAAAGGGATTTTTTAGCAATTGCACACTCTGCCATATCAGATTGGGTTTTATTTTCATTTGCAGCGGCTAAAATATTGGTTGTGGCTGCTCTGAATTCAGTACTAGTATATGTGTTGATTTCAGGAAGTAAAAGACATTTCACTGTGGGCAAGAGAGCTACTGACCTGTGTGTTGGCATAAAAGAACTAAAATATGCTGCAAGCCTTACAGCCAACACATTGCTATCAAAGCACTTAGCTTATCTCAGCACAAGTGAGGTAACTACAATGAAGGAAGTGTGATATCTAAACCAAACATTCCTCTTAAGCATGTCTTGGTGCCACATAAAATTTGATTTTGAAACTATTATTTGGAACGGAAAATAACTTTTAAAGGACTCCAACGTTTAATCTCACAAGACTCCTCTGAGTCATTTTCTCACACAGCCCACTGACCCTGAATACTTTAGGTCTGCTGTCTGCAGTGAAGACAACTGGGAGGACCACTGCGAAAAAGACTTTGTATGAAGTTACAGTTATTCGTGACATGCAACAGCGGCTAAAATGTATTTCCTGAAACACAGATCTTTTGCTTTTGTATCCTTTTGAATGGTTGCAAAGATTTTTCTATTATTATTTTTTAAACTTCTGAGATTTTCTCTGCCCTAGTTTTAAGAGTTGAATTTGAGGTTGTCAAAGCTGATCTTTTTCAAGAAGCCTTTAGAAAGATCTTTCTAGTGTGATTTGTGCAAGATGATTCAGGCTTGAGCAAATGTGACCCTTCTGTGCCCTATTCCTGCCTAGACAAAAGCAGTCGCCTGCAGCTGTGTCCATCTTGCCCTCAAAGGATTTTTAAAATGCCACTTGACATGCTGAATGTATTTGAATGAATATTTTATGTCATTACTAATTGAAATAACTCCTGTCTTCCTCTCATGACCTTCAGAGCTGGAGCCCCATAGAAGAAGAGCGTTCTTTCTCTTTCAGACCATTACAAGCCTGATCGCCCTATACCAAAAAGAAAGTTTATGACACGGGAAGCATTTCCTTGTTCTTGAAGAGAGGTGGTGGGTTAGATGATCTGAGCAGACATCATAGGGAACTAATTTAACAAGTCCTAAGGTCTAGTTTCAGGCTAGCTCAGACATGAGCTCACTCTATGGCTGTGGACACGTATTGGGGTATTTTATTAAGTCCAAATTTTTCAAGTCTCTGTGAAACCTAAAACAGGATTGTTGAGCCTCAGTGCAAATCAAACAAAGTTTTTCCAGAGAATCTGGAACTAAGCTTACCTAGAATTAAGTGGCAGTGGACAAAAGGAGCTGGGTTTTTCTCAGCTGGAAGATACTACATACAAACAGGAAGGTAAAAGGAGTACTTTGTGGTAGGGGAAATCCTGATCTCAGTTCACTCCAAGGAGGCCCTTCACAGAAGATAGGACTTTGACTTCAGTCTGCACATATGCTGGCAAGGAACAAAAAATTACAGCTTTTTCTCCTCTGTTATCAAAAGTACTAGGACAGGGAAGTCCATGGTTCACCAGCATTTTATCTAACTTCTGTTTTTCAGAGAAAGGGTAAGTGATTTTCCCTCAGGCCTCCTCAGAGATGTCTTTGGCTGCCAAGAAGTCATGATGGCTGTACACCTCCAGATTATACTGAATACGACTGCAGTCAGAGAGACAGCATTTCTGAAAATTTCTCTTAAGCTACTTCAAACTCAACATATAAAAACACAGTACAAATCAGTAGCTACTTCTGAAATTCCTTGCCTCCCCTTAGGATGTGCTTACATTCCAGATAAAGAATGAAAGAAGAAAGTACAGTCTTAATTTGTGCTAAGTCAGCTGGGGTTTTACTGGAGGGAAGTGGATTGGCTTTATCCTCAAGTTTCGCTTCTTAAGTATTTGTTTACTACTAACCCGGGTTAAAAACCTCAGTTGCCATACTCACGGCAGTTTTAGCTCAATTTGTCCAGCCCAAGTTAAGAATACACCTTCTTCCCCTCAGAACTGACATATTTCGAGTAGTCTTATTTGTGAAATGGTAGCTTCTTACCTGTTGCTTCACGGATGTGTTTAGGAGTTAATGCTTACATAGAGCTTGAAAGAAGTCCTTGTTTATTAAATGTGAAAATCAGGAGTTGCATAAAATAGAGCAGAGGTAACCACCTCCATACATGTGACCCTGCCTCTTACCTGTCCTGTTCACAGTGTTTGTTTGCTTTGAACAGATGGAGCAGGGTAAATAAGCTGGTTAAAAATAAATCCTGTGGAGTTATTATACCTGCTTTTTCTGCACAGAAGGTGAGACACAGAAGCAGAGAGCTCAGGTTCTGAATGTCAAGGCATGATGTCAGCCAACACTGCTTGACAGAGAAGAAAGCTGTGCACTGATTTTTCCCATGTGATCTTCCAGAGGTGAGTCATGGCAAAGAGAGGTGCAGCACAAGTATTTTATTTATAAACTAGAGGAAGCCAGTAACAGCATCACTACGCATCACATGAAAAATGCTGCCGGTACTGTTCAACATGAATGGGCTGGCAGGGAGGGGAAATCCAGGTTGTTATTTTTTGTTCATCTGAACTATAAACTTTGGACTAATGTTTCAGGCAGAGTAAGTCTTAGTAACTTGTTGTTAGCAGTCCAAAACAGGTGAAAAAAACCCTATATAATCTAGCATCTTCTTAATCACTCCAGTGAGGGTGTAAGCACTGAACATATAGATGACATCAAGCATGGAATTTTTTTCTCTTCAGTTGTAACTGCAAAGATGCAGATATGCAAATGCTTTTTGAGAAACTTGCAACTTCTGGTATATAGTTACTAGTTATTCTTGTGTCTGTGTAGAACAATTAAGCTGTGGTTTAACACATCGGTCTTTAGGTACCAATTGAGATACTTAAGCTGGAATCCACTTAAGCTCCTTTTGGACTCAATGGTGTCTTCATCCCACTGTCAGTTTGAATCCTGGTCTAAGTTCCTCCACAGCTGTTACGAGCAAGAGGTACATTTTCAAAACCAACTGATCATCTCTATGTACTGCTGTGTATAAGCAGTATCTACAAGCCTGAAGCACAACAGGCTGGAGGGAAAAGACATTGAATTACTGGCAGTGATGCTCAGAAATTCAAATGCTTGTGGAACATCCATAACTGTCACCAGCTTTTGCAGAGTTGGTAATTTGTGGTTAGTCTTGGGAGACAGGGAACTTCTGATTACAGAGCTACAATTATTTTCTCATACCATGTTTGCCCATGCCACTACTAGGCAAAAGGAGACCTTTCCACCTTTGTTTACAGTTTCATGGTCTACATCACAACATTTGCACACACAAAGACAGGTTCCTTCCAGTAGGACCTTGCATGTCTACGGTGTGTCACAAACAGCTGTCATATCTGTCATATTAAATACATCACTAATACTAGAGCTTTCCCCCTCTCTTCCCTAGGAAAAGTCATGTTTCCATTCAAGCTTTTTTTACCAACTCACCTCTTGGTTTTTTCCCATTCTTTAGGTGCAGCTAGTGCTGGTACATGTTGCAAGCCGGGGTGGCTAGATTTGACATTGTGAATCTAATGTGACACACTTCAGTTGGTATTGCTAATTCCTTAGCTGTCATCTGGGCCTGTAACTCTGTTCTGCAGCTGCCAAGGTTTTGGAGCTTTTCTTTTGTCTGATCTGCACATGCCCAGTTTTGAAACATTCAAAGCCGGATAAATGCTATATCGTACTCACTAGTAAATGTGTGCAGCCTTTCCCCAGGCTTCTACTTTCCTTATTCCTTCCATCCTCAGTCCTACTCAGAAGTATTTTTTTTCTTCCTTCTTAAAAAAAAGTGGACACTAGTGAGAACAGAGGATTAAAACTTACAAAGAATATAGCTGCAGTGGAGGAAGGGAGACAACAATGACTCCTGCTCACATTTCTGAGTGAAACCATTCAGTCCTTCAGTTTGTAGTAACTCTGGTTTGCCAGCATTTAGTATTGCCTTACTACTGGGTTTTCTTGTTTTTCTTAACCCTGTAGAGATATACTCTGTGTTACTTTTATATATCATGCTTGTTTTATCAAGACTTACAGGTTTGCAGTTTTAGCATATGAGACCTATGTATTTTTATATGTTAGTATTTTATACCATGAGTGGCAGAGTGCAACACTTTTGAACTCTGCTGTGCACAGGCTCAAGGGATTTGGTAGTGGTGGTGACACAGTACAATCATCAAAGGGCATATCCTGATGCCTTTATGCACTTGAATACATCCCATTATGAGTTCTGTAGTGTTGTTCATGTGTGTAAAGTGATCAGGGCATGGCTGCAATTGCTCATAAAATTCAATACCTGCTGCAGTGGGTTTGACCTTGGCTGGCTGCCACACCCCACCTAGCTGCTCTCTCACTCTGCCTCCTCGAGAGGATGGGAGCAGGAAATAAGATGAAAAAGCTCACATGATAAAGACAGGGAGATCGTTTACCAATTACCATCAAGGGCAAAACAGACTTGACTTGGGAGAAAACTAATTTAATTTATTGCCAATTAAAAACAGAGCAGGATGGTGAGAAACGAAGATAAAACTAAAAAAATCTTTCCTTCACTCCCTCCTGTTTCCCAGGCTCAACTTCACTCCTTCATTCCCAACTCTTCTACCTCCCACCTCCCCATTCAGTGCAGGATGATGGGGAAGAGGGGTTGTGGTCAGTCCATAACACTTTGTCTTTGCTGCTCCTTCCTCCTCAAGCTTTTCCCCTGCTCCAGCATGGGGTCCCTCCCACAGTATACAGTCCTCTACAAACTTCTCCAGCATAGGTCCCTTCCACGGGGTGCAGTCCTTCAGGAACAGACTGTTCCAACATGGGTCCCCCATGGGCTGCAAGTCCTGCCAGAAAACCTGCTCCTGCATGGACTCCTCTCCACAGGTCACAGCCCCTGCCAGGAGCTTGCCTCTGGCATAGGCTCTCCATGGGCTGTAGCTTCTTTTGGGGCATATCCACCTGCTCTGGCGTGAGGTCCTCCACAGGCTGCCATGGGGATATCTGCTCAAGTGGGGTCCTCCATGGGCTGCAGAAGGACAACCTGGATCACTGTGGTCTTCTCCACAAGCTGCAGAGGAATCTCTGGTTCGGTGCCTGGAGCACCTCCTCCCCATCCTTCTTCACTGACCTTGGTGTCCACAGTGTTGTTTCTCTTACTTTATTTTTCACTCCTCTCAGCTGTTGTGCAGCATTTCTGTCCTTTCTTAACTATGTTTTCCCAGAGATGCCACCAGTGTTGACAACAGGCTCAGCTGTGTCCTGTGGCAGGTCCATTTTGGATCTAGCTGGGGCAGCCCCAGGCCTCTTCTCACTCGACATGGGTACCCAATATACCTGCTCCTATAAAATGCAGAATCAGAGGAAAATTCAGTTTGGAAGAGATCTCTGGAGGTCTCTAGCCCAAGACCCTGGTCAGAACAGGACTAACATGGAAATTAGATCATATTGCCCAGGGATGGGCATTTCACCACCTCTCTTTGTCAATTAAAGGAGGAACAACTGGATGGGTAGATGATTGCAAAAGCAGAGATGAGCCTAGTTTGCAATTCAGACTTAGCCATCACTAAGGGCAGCTGAATGCCATTAAATTAGTACTGTGTTTGAAGAGAAATCAGTATTGGCATCCACACAGTTTGCAGTGGAAAGTGTTCACATAACAGCAGTCATTACAGCTACCATTAACTGCTTCCATTCTGCCTTGGGGGCAGAATATGCAATGAGTCCCTAAGGTCCTTTCCAACCCTAACCATTCTATGATTCTAAGGGTAGAGAGTGAATGTTCCTTAGAGCAAAGACTACTGCATTTATACTGCATTTAGCAGAGTCTCAATCCTTATGGCTTTAGGTACCACTGGACTAATGACTTCTGTAGGAACTATTGTCAGCTGCTTGCCAAAGGTAAGGGTCATGCAGTCTGTAGAGAAAACTATGTGTAAATGAAAAAACTGATGACTTCAGCCTCCTTCCTGACCCCTTTATTTCAAAGAAACCTTGCATGCTCCCCTGCTGCAAATCAGAAAATTTCTTGTAACATGACAAAACGATTCATTGGGTATTTCCATGATGCTTTTGAGTGGCACTATAGCTACAGGGTGAAAGCACCATTAAGAAATGTTAAGCACTGAAACCGGAGGATACCTATAGCCTGTTTTTTCGGCTATATATAGTTCAGGGATACTGTCATTGTAGGCAATCTGAATACTGCCATGCTAAGGAGTGAGGAAAGAGGCCTGGCTGAGACTAAGCACTTCCTGGCATGGGAAACAGAATTAATAGGTGAAGGAGAAGACCTGGGCTAGAAAACTCATGGGAAAACCAAGAAGAGCTGGGCTTGCTCTTTCTGCTTGAAACAGAATGGGAAAGCAGAAATCAGGAGCTGTTGCTTATGCGTTGGCAACCTCTGATTTCTCCATCTCATACACCTCTTCTCTTTCCTTGCTGGCAGCTGGTGGCGTAAGCACGGCTTTTCAGAGCTCTGTCATAGACTATAGAGGTAGCCAGGGATGTTTTGTTATCATAGACTTGGCATGCCTTTGGAGCTGGCTGTGCTGTCCAAAAGATTGAGCTTTGCTGTCTGAGACTGGTAGTGAAAGATAATAAGGGGAAAACATTGCCTGATGATGTAAGTGAGATGTGGTTAGAATTAATCCAAAAGCAAGGCTGCAAATTCTGCATATTTATGCAATCACTTGTCTGGAGGATGTAGCTGTTATATTTAAGTTCTGATATTATTTTAAGTTAGCAGAACAGAACACCATCTGTACTCAGAGAATAAAGACAAAACAAGCCCATGTTGTCTGGCTGTTGGTTCTGTAAGCTCTTCAGGGAAAACACCATGCCATAGGTCCACCAAGCATCTATGGTGTTTCCAAGCACCCATGGGGTATCTAGGTGTTAGGAAAAACAAATCAGAGTGCAAAAATATTGTTTGGAGGATTCAATAGCTGTCTCAGTGTTGAATTACAGATTCCGCTTAGTGCCAAAGCTTTTGTGTTGTTTATGTTTAAGGTTTGCTTTTTGGCTGAGCTGAAAAACAGAAGGCTTGGCTGTTGTTATCTCACAAGATTTAGATAGGTCCAGATCACTCAGAAACTCAGTTTTAGGGTTGCTTTTTCCCAAACAAAATTTGCTGCTTTTAAAAGATCTTAATTTTTAAATAATTGCAGCCTTTATAACATACGGTAGGCACACACTGCAGCACAGTGCCCTGTAGCACTGTTCTTGGCACCACTTTATTAATAGCCTCTTTGATTCCTTCCTGGTTAACTCAGATTGGCCTTGTTGCACTAAATCTAAAGACTTTTGTATTGAGATTCAGGTTTTGCTCCCCATGAAGAGACTGGATGTTTCTGGACAGTATGTAAATAAATTACCTTCCCTCCTTTGAAATCTTTATCATAATTACATAATTTGCACGGGTAATCATGCATGTCATTATGAAGAGGTGACTGTATCTTGTTCAAGTCAGTCAGCTTTCTATTGGTGCTGCAATATACTGGCAGCAAATCACTGTAAGAAAGCTTCATGAAAAATACTGTTAAATCCAGGAGAAAACCCAGGAAAATACGGCAGGAAAATCTGTTCATAGATTCATTTATGAACTCCACTAACATGCTTTCTGAATTAAACCATGCTGCTTTCTTGTAACTATAGCCAAAGAAAGACAGTAAGACACAACAAATTTTGTTGAACCAGCTTTTACTAGAAGCATGTACTCTGGTCATTAAAGACATGTGGATTCTATCAGGGTGTGATCAACTTTTTGACCTATGAGCAACTTGCACTGCCTGAAGAAAGGCCTGAAAGGGAATGCCTCACATGGTTGTGCCAAACTACACATTCCTGACATGCTTTAAAAATTACCTCTCGTTTGGTGCAATATGGGACAGTGCAGAACGATATATTTCACAATTTATATTAATGTCACTTCTGGCCATGTCTGGTGAAAGGGCTAAAATGCAACCTGCTGAAAGATGTAAACCAGCTTTCCTATAAAACAATGGCAGAACTTTAACAAAGGAATACCAGAAAGTAATTAGTTATTGTTGTAATGCTGTTTTCTGCATGCCTTGGATGAGTGCCCTGCTCTGTAGGATAACTGTACTACATTCAGAGAAATGCCTTCTGCCCTGAAGCATTTACAGTCTAAGGTTGCAATGCAATAACGAGTTGTGTGGGCTTGATCCTGAAGAAGAAACTGAGGGCTGAAGGCTTAATTTTAGAAAAGATGCAATAAGTGAATGTGCCAATACCTAAAATGTAGATATGAACAGACCTAATAAGAAAATATTGTTGTTCAAGCCTTTGGTCTGCATAATGTGAGAACTCAAAAGAAATCTACCTCTTTAAACTAGAACTTAAAAATAAATACTGTCCTCTGTGGAAGTACTAATAAATTTGTTTCCAACTCAAGCTTGGGCTATATCTGTTTTTAGTTTTTCATACCAATGTTCTCAATACAAGCTCTGAAAATTCTATATATTTTTATATTACATAATTTACCCTCAGCAGGGGAACAGATTTGGTGACAATATTACAGAAGATATGATCAGTGTTTTCTGAGTCACTGCTTCTCTTAAGAGGAAGCTTTCCCAAATCACACAACAAACTCTTTTTCCACTCTAGAATTCAATAATTGCCTTTGCATTCACAACAGCTCCTGATAAAACACAAAACTCTCTTTTTATACAATCATCATGAGCGCTCCTGTAACATATTATAGTAGTACTGGGCAGCTGGCCAAACTGGGCTTCTGATGTGTGTACTCTACAAACACAAAACAATAATAGCCACCCTTCAGAAAGATCATTTTATGCTGGGAAGGCCAGAGCTGTCATAAAGTTTGCTCTTTCTGACACTTGAATATTGGCCATAAGGTAGATCTTTGCAGAATATTAACCTACTTTTACAATTTTCAGTCATTCCATTTATGTCAGGTTATGTTACTTCACAAGTTGAAATGGTATATTTTGGTAGTTTTCTCCTACTATACGATTTGAAGATTTGATGTAAACCAACTCTCAAAAATTATCCAAACACTTAAAACGGTAAACTGAAATAAGGAAAGACAGTAATAGATTCAGCTGTGTCAGAAAAGAAAGCCTATGTTGCTCTAAAAATGATTTCTTAAAATAGTTTTCATGAATAATTCACCTTTGTAGATGAGATATGCTCTCTGCTCTTCAAGTAGCTCGATACCCTGCAGAAAACTGAAATTGCTATTATGGAGGAATAAACAAGAACCACAGAAAACAAGACAGTGGGGACACACTGTCAAATAAGTTTTCCAATCCCAAATTTGGCAACTCTTTTTTGTTAATAGGAGGAGAAGCCCAATATGGAAAACAAGCTCAGACTATTGGGTGGTGTTTGTACTATTGCAATTTTTCTTTACATCATCAGCTATGCAGAATCCTCCTTGGCCTTGTGGCAGCATAGCACACCTGCTCTCATGGTAGAAGTTGCCCCATGATGTCCTCATGCAAATCAGGGATTTTGAAGCAGTAAACAGGAGTTAATTATTTATAAGAAGTTAACATTCTGACTGGTTTCAGTCATACATGGCACAGCGACATGTGCCTTCATTGCTATTTTTGATGTGGCAGGCAATATTTAAATATACTCCTTTTATAATGATAGAGAAGTACACTAAAAGTATATGATATGTTTAGCTATGCAAATGACTGAACTTTGTTCTCAGTCTGCCTCACTTTTAAATCTCCAAGGACCCTTGGATGCAAATAAAACAATACAGGCTTAATTAATTATAGAATCAAAGACAAATGTTGTTTAGAAGGGACCTTTGGAGGTCTCTAGTCCAACCAAAGATGCTTAAAGCAGCAATAATTTCAAAGCTAGATCTGGTTGCCCTGGTCCTCATCCAGCCAAGTTTCAAAAATCTCTAAAGAAGGAGATTACACTGCCTCCCTGGGGAACCTGCTCAAGAGCTTCATCACTCTCATGGTGAAAACCTTTTTCCTTATACTCAATCAGAATACCCCTTGCTGCAAATTTCAACTGTTGCCTCTTGTCCTCTCACTGTGCACTTCTGAGAAGAATCTGCATCACTCTTCTTTATAATCCGTCTTCAGGTTGACTGCAATTTGAGCTCTCCTTAGCCTTCTCTTCTGTCAGCCCTGCCCTTCAGCATACCAACCTCTGTCCCCATGGTGGCATCCACAAGCTTGCTGAGTTTGCCTTTCGTCCCATGGTCCATGTTCATGATGAAGATGCCAAGTATTATTAGCCCCAGTATCAAACATTGAGGAACGGTACTCACAACCAGCTGTCAGATTTCAAACTGTTCACCACAACCCTTTGAACTTGAGGGTCCAGATAGTTTTCAGCTACCTTGTGGTCCCCCTATCTTGTCCATTTCTTCCCAGCTTGGCTACAAGGAAGCTATGGGAGACTGCGCCAAAGCCTTGTGAGAAAGTAAACAACATCCATTTCTCCCCTCTCCTCCACAGGGTCAGTCATCAAGGAAGGGTACAAAGGTTGGTAAGGCAGGATTGCCCTTGGTAAACCCATGTTCACCACTTCTAGGCACCTTCTGTCCCTTCTGTGCATAGAAATGGCTTTCACGAGGTCTTGCTCTACAATGTTGCACTGCCTGCTAGTGAGAAGCATCAGAACGAAATGCTGTAGAGTTAGAATGGTCTCATGTCATACATAACCACAGTGGCTAATGCCCACGGATTCTATTATTTTTGTGTTTACATTAGACTGCTATAAAGGATACTTGCTGTATGCTGCCTTATTGTGGTTCTTCTTGATGCATTTTTTATCTGGGGATAAACTGAGGTCACTTGGAAGCTAGTTATTTTATAAGGAAAATACAACTGTTTGGTATTCTGGTTGGATCCACACCTGGATTAATCTTCTTCAACAACCTTGTAATGTGAGTATTTTAAAATGAACAATCTTATCACATTTAAACAGTTCCCAAGCTTAGAGAAGATTGGTTTTTATATTACAAAGTTTATTTTATTTATATATGCTGTTTTTTTTATAAAGAGAGTGATATAGAGGCAGCTACAAAAAGATTAAGAGGGGAAGAGGTTGGCTTTTAATATGTTTCACTAAGCTAATGTTAATTGCTGGTGAAGTTTATATTTGTCAAGCTATGACCTGCTGATAGATCTTTTCTGAACATAGTGGAGAATCCCAAGAGATTCTTCAGATTCCAGGGACAAAACCAAGTTTACTTTATTAAAAAAAAAAAGCAGTTCATAGTTATGATATCTACGTTTACATATTTTAAGGTTTCTTACATTGATGTATACAAAAAGCTATTACACAAAAACTGTTCTACCTGAAATTTTATTTTCTGTATCTGACTGTCTTTGTGCACTAAATGACCTCTCCTCTGTCTTGTCCCACCACTTCAGTAATTCTGAATCTGCACTTATTTTACAGCACTGGATTAAAAGGACAAACGTTATGAAGTCTTAGTGCTACTATAAAAGCAGCTGCAAAACTATCAAAACTATCTTCGGCTGCCTGAGATTGTGCCAGATAGTAAAGAACTGGAAGTATAATAAATGTCACGTTAAGCAAGTCAGATTTGAGGGACACATTATACATTCCATATAAATAAAACACAGATAAAACTGACCCTAGAATGATTAGACTCAGGAATAAGCTTTCTGGAGCCTCAGGAATATCTCACAATATCTACAATGCAAAGTGTTTCTAATATTCAGAGCACTTACATTAGTCTGGTTCTCTGCCCAGACCTGACAGCTTTGTGTTGCTACATTTCTCTAGATGCTAGAGCTGTGATAAAGCTCAGCTGTCTTCCCCCGCTCCCCTCCAAAGACTCTAAACAGATTTTTTTTCCTCAGAAAAATAAAACTACAGCCAGCCTCCTTTTTAGAAATATTGAGAGGTTGAGGAATAAGTGTTGCATTGATAACCAAAGCTATTTCCTTGGGCCTCAGTTATCCCATCACAAGAAAAATTATTAGTGTTAAATTGAAAGGTCATTGACTGAGGATTTTCCCTACTTGGTTGACTGGAATTCTAACATTTTGTTTCCTTCTTATAAGAAGTTTTAACCTTCTTGGTGTATTTGTACACAGAGTCCCTGAGAATAACAGAATCACCCAGGTCAGAAGGGACCTCAGGAGATCTATAGTCCAACCTCCTGCTCAAAGTGGGGTGAGCTGTATATCAGACCAGTTTGCTCACGGCTTTATTCAGTCTCTTCTTGAAAACCTCTGGAGACAGCACATCTCTAGGCCTCTGTTCAACTACTCTCAGAATGAAAACTATTTTCCTTAGATGCAATCAGTACTTCCCCTGTTTCAGTTTATGACCATTGTTTCTCCACCTCTGGCTGTGCACCTTGGTAAAGAGCTTGACTCTGTCTTCTTGATGATGTCTCTGTAAGTACCGGCGCTGCTATTAGTCCCCCAGAAGCCGTCTCTTCTCCAGCCCTTTTGCTTCACACACTCCTCACAGGGCAAATGCTTCAGCCCTAACTATCTTGGCTGCTCTGAATTTGTTCCACTTTATCAGTGTCTTTATCCCAATCTTGCATATGGTTATCCTACAGATAACCTTTGCAGAAGCTTTTATTGGATTACAGGATGACAGTGGGGCTAAAGAGACTTTTTTTCTCATTAGTACTCTCTCCCTCCCTGATGGGACACAAATACCAGGTCACACACCATAGCTGCAGGTGTGGTTATAAGCACCCTTCTCTCTCTCCCATATCTTACCCTCATTCACAGTGTGGCTTGACCTATATTTACATTTAAAAGGAGATGGCAGACATTAAGGTAATTAATTACAGCCATAATGTAAACCAAAGAATAATCTGATATTTTTGCAGGCTAAAAAGACTGCTATTGATAGTTCCAGGATCTGATGTCCATACAGTAGACTGCAGTTCAGGGTAGAGGCACTAGCTCAGGTACTTTAAGAAAATTCTCAGGATGAAATGTCAGACTTCACTGCTACCTGTTTTTAGTACTTGCACTACCTTATTCAGAGGTGCCAGAGAAACACAACAAAGCCCTTACACACATGTGACAAATCACAAGGGTCTGATCTTTAAGGGGTGTGTTTCCCTATAAAAGTTTGAATTGGAGGTAACTTTCCATAGATTGAGAATTGAGGAAACAGCAGACAGTAGCTGATTTCTCCAGTACACAGGCAGGTACAATCTGTAGAGAATACAAATCCCACCTGGTATGTTGAAAAAACTGGTCTCGTGCTAGCATTTTTCTGTGATGTCAGTGAAACATATCTATATATTATTAAAGAGATGCATGCCAAATGACAGTTAATGTTGCAAAAAATTTGTATTCTGTTATATCATAAATGGTGGCAGCACAAACCAGACAAGCCAAGTAAAAAAGAAAGAAGATGCAAATGTAACTGTTAATAGAGGCAGAGATCCCTGAGCTGTCTTCTCTGATGTATTTGCACTGAACCTGGTCACCTTTTACAGAATAATACTGGGGTCAAAGTCATTGCACTCAGCTAGACAATACCCGGGACAACAAAGAATTCTCATAGTAGGCTTTTGTAGCATTCTTAAGAATGGGACTAAATGTCTGACACACTGAGAGATTAATTTTAAGACTCTACAGGGCCCTAGTTTGAAAATCATGCTTCAATTTGCATAGTCAGTTACCAAGTGGATGCTTGGTTGATAATATCAGAGTAAATTTTGAAAGTGTATTGTCCTGCAATGAAGGAAATGTTACATCTGCCAATAAGGATCTTTCTCTGCAGATTCATGAAATTGTCCTGCTGGAAGGACATTCTGGAAGAAGGAAAATAAAATGAGAAATGCTGAAGTTGGAGAGAATACATCAAGCTGATCTCCCTGAGTTTTGTTCAAACCAAATCCTCCCCCCCTGTGAATTGTTTAGTTAATAAGAACTGATTTTAGAGACAAAGGGTTTAAAATGCTGAGATGTGGTGTTTTTTCATGGACTTCTAGACTGCACAGAGTTGTCTGATACATATTAGAGCACCATGCTTCATGCTGTGCTTCCTGTCTTCTTTTTGGCTAGAGCATACAATTCTTACAAGACAGAATAAAGGCTTCTTACCTATGCAATCTTGCTTGGCATAGATAGTGGTAGTGACAGGAAGCGTGGAAAGTAGTGGAGGGAAGCAGTGGTCTGAGTTTCAGTTCTCACCTAAAGACACTGCTGTGCAACAACCTTAATCATAAGCAAAAGAGAGGATATTGAACTGAGCAACACATCAACAAACCTGCAGAATACAAATGATGTCTATATTCAGTTTCAACAGGAAATTCCTGTACTCCTTATACACATGATGGTGAAACTCTGCAAGAGTTCATGCACGAAGTCCTGAGTCAGCCTACGTATAGTTCTCAGCACTATTTGAAAAGATCCACAAGCATGAATAAAAATCAGTACTAAAAGAACATGCCCAATAATCATAATATTTTGAAACTCCTTAAGTCACTTAGATACTTTACACCTTAGAGTCCTAGAGGTTCTGGAGGTCAAATTCCTTTTTCAGCTTTTTCTCAGAGCTGTTGTTATTAGATGGTTTTATCATATCCATTGGGAGGGAACACAAAGGTGGAGGACTCAGTCCTATATTTTGAGTACCAAAGATAAAAAAAGACACATGAGAGGGAAGATGCTATGATGAAGATACACTGAATGGCTTTACTGTTACATGGGCTAGGATTCATTTGAATAAATAGAATCATAAAATGGTTTGGGTTGGAAAGGACCTTAAAGCTCATCGAGTTCCAACCCCCCTGCCATGGGCAGGGACACCTCCCACTAGCCCAGGTTGCTCAAAGCCTCATCCAGTCTGGCCTTGAACACATCCACAGCATCTCTGGGCAACCTGTGCCAGTGTCCCACCACCCTCACAAGAAAAAATTTCTTCCTAATGTCTAATCTAAATCTACCCTCTCTCAGCTTAAAACCGTTATGCCTCATCCTGTCACTACACTCCCTGATAAAGAGTCCCTCCCCATCTCTCCTGTAGCCCCCCTTCACATACTGGAAGGCTGTTCTAAGGTCTCCCCAGAGCCTTCTCTTCTCCAGGCTGAACAACCCCAACTGTCTCAGCCTGTCCTTGTATGGGAGGTGCTCCAATCCTCTGACGATCTTTGTGGATCACTTGTCACTCCGAGCTCCCTTCAGAGTTGATGGAGAGCAACTCAACCATTTTCATGCTGCCTACAGCATGATTGCCAGACAAATCCCATTCATAGTTCCTAATTTACAGAAGTAATTTGAAAAAGGTGAGGGTAGAAGTTTGGAGATGATTTTGGAAGGTATTTCAAACATAAGACTGAACATGGAAGGCTGTATTATATCACCTACGAGTATGAGACTTTGAGGGTGGCCTTGTTAAAGCTAGAGCCAGCTCAAGGCTTCTCATCTGATTGGGTAGATTGTTTTATAAGCAAGATTGCATCAAAGATACACATGACTTGTAAAATTATTTTCTCTTCTTAACAGAAGCAGTCCATATAAAACATAAACACTGCATTTGGAAGCTGTCAGATATTAGTCATATTAGTCAGATATGGCCCTCAGGTCTAATAAAGCCTTACCCATGTTGAGGCTATATCAAGATCAGCAGCTTTTTCTGCATATAGCTCTAAGCAGCCAAGTACCACATCAGATAGCTTACAAACAAACATTTACTATATTTGTGATCTTACAAAAAGAAAACACATACTAAAAGATGGCATTTCTTCTTCAGTTGACGATTTTTCTTAGGAAAAAAATTATTTAACTACATGAATCTTTCTGTAGCACAGAGGCATTCTATGTGAATTCTTTTGTGTCTTATCAGTGAGCCCATATAGCAGGTTTTGTACTTGAGATTCCTGAGATCCAGAGTTCTTGAGATTTTATCAGATTCACATGTGTCTTTCATCTTGTAGTTCTGTTTTGATAATAACTTCACCGTATCCTTGCTTTGAGGGCTACATTAATTATGAACAAGAATCATCCAGTATTTATCATTGCAGATAAATACTACAGATTAATTAACTACAGATTAATTAACTACAGGGTGACTTGGATTGCTTAATAGCCTTGGTTGATTTGTAATTTTCTTTTAATGTGGTCAAATGCTAGGTCATAGTCACAAGTCAATGAATGTAAGATGTAGGACTGTCATGTTGGAAGTAATAACGCTAAGAAAACCATACAGGGTTACAGTGGATAACCAATTAAACATTACACCCATTTTGAATGATTCATGTAACAGTCTTTCTCTGTTTTAATTAGGTGGGGATATCAGTTAGAAATAGCAATGTGACTTACCACTGAATAGGCACCAATAGTAAAGCTTATTTTCGGTATTTATAATTCAAAAAGAATATTGGAAAATTTTGAAAAAGTTGAGAAAAGATGTACACAAGTGGTTAGGAAAGAAATTTTAAAAGTACGATAATCTCAAAAAAAAATCTTGAACTCTGCAAGGATAAATCCTTTCATGGTAAAGAATCTGTTCAAACATCAGGCAAACCGTAACATGATCCACTGTCAAAAAGCTAAGCTAAACAGCAAAACTAAAAATGAAATGCCTACCTTTCAACAGAGATTGCAGGAACTCATGGTGTCAGCCAGAAGTTGCAAATTTAACATAGGAATCACTCTAATTCTGTAGCCTGGGCTACACGAGCTAAACAAGATTTTAACAACCCCTTAGGACTTTAAAAGTTCATTAACATAAATTTTTGAGCCTATGATTTTCTTCTGTCACGGTTAAAGAAGCAATCCTTGAAATTCCAGGTGTTCAAGAATTTCCTTCTTTTAGTACTATATAAACACAGTTTCCTATATTCTGCATTTATGACTTCCTCTAAATAAGTTGAGAACACCAGAGGCCATATAATCCTGAGCTTTAACACCACAACAATTCAGATAATAAAATCTCCATGAAGACCACACCTTGTGTTTATGATGTTCTTTGTACTTTTTGAAGAAGCCTGATCTGAACCCTGGACTGCTAAGATAGCAGTAGTGAAAGCCTGAAGACATTTATATTGGGATTTTTTTTGTATTTAAATTCCGTGAACACTAGCCTGCAAAAAGAGTCTGTGGCTGTGATGAAACCATGTCCCGTACCTTCAGTTTCAGGGAAACTGCGCTCTACAGTTTCGGGTACTTTATGCACCGGTCCCAGAGGAAACACATTTCTCACAGTGAAGTTGTACACAGAGCCAATACGTACAGAGTGACTCATTGTCTATTTAAACAGCTCAAGAAGAAATCCTGGAGTCCCCAGTGTTGTTTCTCTGCTGCACAGGCAGCTCTGCTGAGAACCTGCTGGTCCAAAGGTGAAAACACCACGCAGTCTGCAATCAGCTGTGTGTTGTGTTCATTGAAACCATGACCCATGATAAATACAAGACTCTATTTTAGTACCAGCCACACACCGCTGTTGAGTCACCAGGAGCACACAGCAGGGAATGGCACCACTTACAAAAACACCAGGCCATGACTTC
>NW_010112663.1:0-230 GCF_000699245.1 Pterocles gutturalis | reverse complement strand
CCGGAAGCGCCGGCGCCGGGCAGCCTTGAGGCCCCTCAGCCCCTCGGGGCCAACAAGACCCACCAGGAAACCAGCCCGCGGCTGGCCGGGAGAAAAATAAGCTCCCCTTTGGGTCGGGAAGCGTCTTTCCCAGGGGTTCTCCCAGTGGGGCAGGGAAACAAGGTGAAGAGAGAGCGACTAACAGCCACCAACGGCCGCGGTGCCACGGCGGAGCACCCGTTACCTCAGCC
>NW_010112662.1:0-9980 GCF_000699245.1 Pterocles gutturalis | reverse complement strand
CCCTCAGCCAAGGGCAAACCCATCACAGCAACTTTCTGTTCCACTGGAAGGGACAAATCAGAAAGGGTGCTGCTGGAGGTGACCCTCCTGCTTCTTCTGGGGACACATTCCTTGGGCTTACAAGCTCTTGACAAACACCTTCTTGCCCAGAGATCCCCAGTGGGAAACACCCCACTGTGCCAGAGGGGCAGCTTTTGGCACGGGCATATCGGTGCTTGTTTCAGCATCCCAAAAAAGAGAAAAGGCTCTTGGGACTGGCTGTGCTCTCCAGCCTGGAGAGCAGAGCAGAGGCTTGATGAGCTTGGAGGTGCCTAAGCAGTTGCTGTGGGTGCTCCAAAGGAGCTGCCCAGAGAGGTCAGACAGTCATTAGTGGATTTAGCTCATTCCTTGTACTTTAAGTTACCAGAACGCTCTTCATGACATTCCAATTGCTGTTTTCCCAGCTTCCCCCTGCCCCCCAGGCTGTGAAATACCTTGATGTTTTGCCTTGTGGGTGTTTTGCCAGCTTTACTGGCCTAGTCCCTTCTTACCTAGTGTTGAAAAGGGCTTTCAGTGCTGGGGCATGGCACAGATGCTGATGGGGAGGATCGGCAGAAGAAAGTAAATTCCTGGAAAGGCTCTTCCTTGCGGAGGTGCTTTTAGTTTTGCCTGTCTGCTGCTTTTTTCAGCCAGCGCTGCTTAGCCTTTGCAGTAAGGAAGTTGAAAGGGAATATTTTATCTGGTATCAAAAGTAGAGCTGAGTACTGAGAGAAGAAAAACATTTGCATCTTCTCGTCTGGGTGCTGAAAGCCTGATTCCCATACTTGCAGGATGCAGGTACTGCTGGCTGAGAAGTATTTTCAGGTGGCTTTTAAGCAGCATTTAGATGTGTCGTACTTTGTCTCCCCTGTCTCTGGTGAGCTGCTGCTGTTTCATCTCCGTGAGCTTCCCTGCCTCCTCCTAGTTCCCTATAGGGAGATCATAGGGGAGGGGATGGAACTCAGCTGGGATTGTTCCCCTCGTTGTCATCAAAGCGTCTTTGCCATCAGCCTGGGGGGAGACCTAAAGCTTTTCAAGGCAGGTTTGGCCCGTATGGCGTGTAGGGGAGGGCTCCTGCCCACAGGATGCAGGGCTGGTCTCACACACCCTTCTCCCGGCGCCTCCCGTCAGGTTTGCTCAGGCGAGCGATGCTCCTTCCCTCTCACAGAGAAAACCAGAAGGGGTAAATAGATTTTTGCTGCTTTTGTGCTACTGGGCGAGTGTCCTTCACCTGCGGTTGGAATAAAAATAATAGGTGAAAACTGCCAGGCTTGGCAGTGAAGAGAGGATGGCTAGGCATTAAGCTTCATGCTTTATTCACGCTGCAGGCTTTTGTAAAGGCGGTGTAAATCACGCAGGGCGGCTGTGGGCTCTTCAGACGGCATCGCTCAGGCTCTCAGATGCATTGATCTGCTGGAAGCTGAACCTCTCCCCTTTGCCCTGACCCAGGCTGCAGGGTGAAGCCTGGCAGATGAGGGTGCCAAGATGCTGCGCTGCATATCAGCTCTTCTGTGTTTTTGGAGCGCTGCCTGCCTCCCCTGTGCACTAACCTATTTTTTTTTCAGTGTTTTGGGACCCAGCATTGTTATGGTAAGGTTTGCACAGCACAATGTGTTTTTCCCTCTGGTTGATTTTCTCTTATTAGCCCATTTTTCCTCTTGCCCTCATTCTGTTTTTCCCCACAGTACGTGAACGCTGTTTGCTGAGAAACTGCGTCAGCCTTCCTCGTAATTAAGAGTCTGGCAGGAGCCAACGCGACAGTCATTTTGGAGATGACGCTTCCAGTTTGGAGCTGACAGTAAGCTGGGGTTGAGGGGATGTTCTCCGTCTGAGGGGGGCAGGGGGACCCACGAGGAGCCCGGCGCAGAAGGAGTGAGTACCCTGGGTACATCTCAGCTGGGGAATTTAAACTATCTGTGTCTTCTTGAAAAGCAGCTCCAGGGATGGTTAAAGCCTGGATTATATCACAGGTTTAGCCCTTTGGGGGGGAGTCTGCATGTGCATGTGTATAGCACAGGAACAAACTGCAGTGGCCCTAGGTCAGCTGTGTCTCTCCTGCTCAGAAATAGTTCTATGTTGAAAAGTAAGATGGAGAGCTTGACAATCAAATGGCCTAAAAAAGGGTAAATAGAGAGAAGTTATTCAATGCCGCTTTGTAATTTGGCTTCAGACTCCATCATTCTTTTATTATCAGGAAGGCTCAAAGCAAACAAAAGGAGACAGGAGCTGGGGATCTGCTTGCCTCAGGATGTTGTGGATGCTAAAAGCTGAGACATTCAAAGAGCGTTTTGCGGCAGAAAGATCCATCAGGGTTTATGAAATCAAAGCGGCTGTCCCTGGCTGAGAAAGCTTCAGGCTGCTGGATCCCTGGAGGGTGAGGGCGAGTGGCTGGGGAGGTGCCCCAGGCATCCAGCCTGCTCCTGTGCCCCCTGCAAGGCACTGGGATTTTGGTCCAGCATGGTTGGCTGCCTGCATGCTTAACAGGAACGGCTAAGGGATTTCATGGCATGTCATCTCACAGTTTCTAAACTGTCTGTCGTGTCCATGATCGTGTCTCTCCTTCCGCTCCTGAGACAGAAGCTGCTGTTGAAGGTCCTGCCAGCCCTTCCTCAGAAGGAGCCTGGCGAGGTGTCAAATGTCTTATGTGGCTGAAGAAAACCTAGGGACTTTTTTTGATCTTTCTAATGACACTGCCAGTGAGACTAGGAAAACAAGTCGTGTGGTTCAGGAGCTCCAGCAGAACACAATAACACCCAACCAACCACACGCCAGAGCTGACCTCCTTCCTCTCCCCTCCCACCCCATCCGTAGATGTTTCCATCTAGGGGCAAAGTAAAAATAACTGCATACGAGGACATTAAAAAACAATCCTTCTTATGGGGTACCTTCAGGACAGACTTCATCATTTTCCCTCTCTAGCTGCTGTGTTGGATTTGCCTCTTGGGGGCAACCTCAGCCCGCTCCAGCTGGGAGCGTGGTTCTGTCACTGCGAAGACAAAAGGGAGATGAGCATGCTTGGGAGATGATGACTCACTGCACATCTCTCGCTGCCTTTGCCTTATCAGATCATTTTTGGCAATCGAGGTCATTGTTTGCTGAAAGGATTTAATAAGGAAAGCTGTTGAGGTTGACCGAGGTTGGCCGTTCATGGCTTTTCAGAAATGATGCAATCAGTTCTTGAAGTTCCCTTTCCAGGTTTGGAGTCCTTCAAAGTTTTCCCCTCCCTGCTGTCCTTCGCAGAGAGGATGGTGGCATGGAAGGGCGAATGCTTTGCGGCTCTAGTTTAATGGATAGCGCATAAATCTGTGCAAGGAAGATTTGCAATGATCTCCCTGCTCTGCTTTTGCCTGGGATCCCTTGGACTATCGCTAAGCCTATCAGTGCTGCGGTTGCTCTGACTTGTGTATCAGGGAGATAATAGCAAACTTATTGCTCCAGCTCCAATTTAGCCTCTTGTTCCTCTTGTTCCTGGGCAGACCTCTTGTACAAACCCTGTCCATAAATAATCATTTGCATTTATTTAGAGGGTGTTGAGTTGTACAGTGGAATAAAGGGAGTATTATTCATGCTTTGTGTTGTGGTTCCTAATGGCACTTACTTTACACGCTGATATGACCTACAAAGCGTGTTGTTTTGTGCCTGCAGTGCTCTGATGTTCTCCTTGCCCCGAGGGTCAGAAATGACAGGAATAAACAATCATGATGGGTGTCTAGCAAATCCCTGCTCCCTCGCCTTGGAAGTGTCCTTGCAAGTGAACAGCTTGGTGACATTGATGGTGCAGGTGGGGGGGCAGCATGCTTGTCCGGCTGCAAGAGGCGAACAGGGTGGCCTTGAGGGAGGATCGATTCATCCGTGTTCCTCTTTCACCTTCTCCCTGAAGCGCAGGGCTGCAGCTGGGGCTGTGTGGGGGGGGACCCGGACCCTGGAGCTTAGGGGGCAGCTGAAAGAGGGCCATTGGACCCCACAGCCTGTTTCTGTGTGATGAAGGACTGAGTCAGCCCAGCTGGGACAGCAGCTCCTGGCTCCAGCCAGCCCGGGCGTTCGGACGCAGTGGCCGCGCAGCTCATTAACCCAGCCCTCCAGCACTCTCTTGGCTGGCCTTGACACTGTCCTGCTTAATAGCTCCCTCCTCTTCTTCGTTTTTTTTTTTTTTTTTTTTTTTTTAACAAGGTAAATTAGCTGTATGGATATGCAGGAACATAAATCAAAGGAATTCAGCTGACTCTCAGGCGTACCATTTGTACAGAGATGTGCGAAAGCATCAGGATGTAATGGATGCAGCCTGCTCAGAAAAACCTGAGGACAAAAGCTGCTTGTGAAGCATCTCACTGCAGCTTCCCAAAATCTGATTACATAGAGGGGAAAAAAAAAAACCAAGCTTTGGAATATATTAACTCAGTTGAACAGTACACAGAGAACGTACCAGCAAGAAGCAAATAAATTCCCAAAGGCTGCTGAGAAATTTCACTGACTTGGAGCTTCAGAGCAAGGTTGGCTATGCTTAGAAGAGTTACGTTTCACCTAAAATACTTAACACTGGGCATTTGAAATGCTCTGTGTATCTAAAGAGCTCACCAAAATCTCCTTATAAGGCAATTTAATAGGAACCTTGGGCTTATGTGATACTTCTGATGGGTTAACCCAAAAGTTTGGTAGATGCTAGCTCCCACCTCGCGCCGAAGGTATTGGAGCTTTTTTTTGGGGGGGGGGGGGGAAGGAAAAAGCATGGAAGGGGTGAGACTCTGGCCTCTGTCACAGAGAAGCAAAAAATTACCATGTAATGAATGCTGAGCTGCTTTTGGGACATGTGCTGATAGATCTGTTGTTAGGAGGGAGATGTTTCCATGGCAAAACCATCATCCTAAATGGCATTGTATCTCAGCAGAGATGTGGTGGTGGCCCCGGGGGCCACCTTCCTGGTCCATTCTGAGCATCCTTCTGGAGGAGGTGGGAGTGTGACAGCAAGGACGGGGGTGGATCAGGGCAGCTCACAATGATGCTCCCCGTGCCGTGCTGCTGCTGCAATGCCAGGGCTCTGCCAACAAGGCTGTCGGCTCAGCATTTTTCAGTCCTTTCCAACTTTAAAAGAAAACTACAACAAAAGACAAGCTTGAAATAGCTCATTTTATCTCAGCAGACAAATAACTTGCTTTGAGCATCATTGTCACTTGGGCTAAATTACTGTTAGATGTTTTTAATGACTGGGTAACACTTCTCAGCTGCAGCACCCTGTGAGGGAGAGTCCATTTGTAAAGACCAAGGTCTCGGATATCGTGGTTGTTTTTCCTGACATTTGTTTGGCTTTGTTATTTGATATGTGATTCTTTGTGGTAGTGATGTTTTCAGCTACATTTACAGCTACAAGCTCTTTTCTTTGCATAAGGGGATCTGTTTCCAAACAGGGCTGGGAGCCTGGCTGTGTGTGGAGCAGCAGGAGGTTAGGGATGTAGAGGAGAAACTCTGGGAGATTGAAGGTGACAGTCCGAATCCTGTCTGTGCTAAGGTTGACATTACCATAGGGCTGCAGGGATTTTAACCCCTCATTTGTTACCCCTGCCTTTCATTTCACTTGCAATGCACAGCACGGAGAGCTGTGACTTGCAAAATGATCCCAACAGGGACACTTTGCAACATCAGCCATGCTGGTCTCCCAAATCGCTCTTTCTGAGGCAGGCACAGCTTTCACATTCATTTCTGAAGGCAGCTTTTAAACCACTTGCCTTCACCATCTTCGGGTTTTGCAGTGCTTCTAGGAGACGTATTTTTAAATCTGAGCTCATAAATTTTGGAAGCTCCTCTCCTTCCCCCACCCCCTCGCCCCTATCAAAGTGTCAGAGCTGAAGAAAAACCGTGAGAGTGATGGATGCGCCCAGCTCTGCTTGCCAGTGCTCTGCCTGTGCGCAGGGAGCTGTTTACTGTGCTGCTCGGGTTGTTCCTTTCTCGGTGGTGGCAATGGCAGCCTGGGAAGGAGAGGCATCTGCCCATGGGTCAGCCCAGCTTCACGCTGGAGCAGGCAGGGCTGGGAGAGCTCGCTTGGGCACGGGGGCTGGGATGGCCAAAAGGTGAAGCCATGGGGATGTGGATCCTGGCTGGGGGCTTGGCCCAGAGTGTGAGTGCTGGGGGCTGTTAGACCCTCCTGGCTTTAGCTCTGAGGGGTGTGGGTTTGCTGACCCAAACTGGCAGCTCTTCAAACCCACGGGTGTTGCCCCAGCCCCTGTTGAACCCCAGGGATGTGTGTTGCTGCAGGGACCCGACCTGCCATGTTGTGGAAAGCACAGGGGGCTGTGCCCCAGCCACAGAAACAGAGGGTGCTCCCCAGCTCTCCAGCCAGGCTGGAGCCCGCCTGCTTTTACTGGGAGGATGGGCAGAGGGGTTGCTGGTGTCCAGCCAAGCCAACCACTTCTCCTGGGGTTAAAGCTGTGGCTCTGCCCCTTCCCCACCTGCGGCCACCTGGGTCCCACTGCTGCCCCAGAGCCAGGACGAGCCCCAGCATCAAGCCTGAAATGCCACTGTTGCCTCTCCCACAGGGTTCCTAGCAGCTGCTGGTGTTTGCCTGTCGTGACGCAGGAGCAGCCCAGAGCATCCCTGGCCCAGTGAGAGGCAGGTCAGGAGCCTGCCCTCCCACAGTGCTGCCAGCCCTGACCCACAGGTGGTCTGCTGACAGATCCCAAGCCAGGGAGATGCTTTCTGCAGGCTCAGAGAGGTTTGCAGATGAGCAAAGCAAACCCCCCCGGCTCCCCATGCAAGTGGCTGTCCTCTGTGAACCCCTGTGCGTCTCTTGCAGCCGGGCTTGTGGGAACAGATCGGAGGGGGCTGTGACTCAGCTGCTTCTCCCCTGAGAAAACCCGCCCTGGCACCACGCTTGGCTCCGTGGCTGGGGCTGCCAGCACCTGGCAGCCTTCATCAACAAGTGGCCTTGGGTGAAACATCCCAATTTCCACTGCCAAACACTTACAGGGGAGAAATCCAGCATCTGATCCTGCGGGAAGCTGGGGCAGCAACTGTGCTGCTGTTCTGAGCTGGGGGAAAAGTCCCATCCCTGCCTGAAGCTGAGCCCTGGGCTGGAGCGGCTGCAGCACAGGCTGGCTGTTCGGCTGCCTACTGGCCTGCTCCTGCCTTTTTCCAGTTCATTATAACTTTCCCAGACAAATTCTTCTGCAATTGTAATTTTCCTTGCTGGCTCTCAGCCCAAAGAAACAGTGGTTTGGAAAGTTTGCTCAATGACTCGAAGGGAAGAGGCTCCCGAGCCTTTCATGCTCTGTGCCCGCTGGAATATTTTTTTTTCCCTGGGGCTAATCTGCAGTGCATCATGCTTGGTTTGACGAGTCCATGACGCTCTCAAGAAACAAAGCCAAGCCTGGTGAGCGTGCGCTTAGCTGCTGAGAAGCCCTGAGTGCCGCTGCCGGGCTCCACGTATCGCCAGCAGGTCTTTCTGCTCCTCTGCTTCGTGCAGCGTTGCCAGCCCGGAGCCTGGGCAGGCTGGTCCTGGGGCAGGCAGAGGGGACCAACGAGATGGCGGGTGCTGGAGCAGTGAGACCAACCCTGTGGTGTGGGGCTGGTGTCCTCCCCGCTGGGCTTTTCTGCCGTGGAGGCAGGCAAAGCAGCGATGCTGGTCCCACATCGTGGCTGAGGGCTGGGGGGGGGCAGAGGAAGGCTGGTTTGCTCGTTGTTGCTTTCTTGTATCAAAAGGGAAAGGTGCCCAGTTTTCCACTGGTGGTTTTGATGGTATAACATGCCTCTTGCCATAGTGCAGGCTGGCATGGCTTTAGCAGCAGTTTCACAACTCTTTTGCGGGTTTTATAAATCCCCAGCTGCTGGAGTGCCGTGATTTTGTAACTCCCAGCTGGCTTTCAAACCAGTCTGGAGAGGTCCTTGAAACAGTCCGCTGCCTGCTGCCCCTTGGACTGCAGAGCCTGGCAAATGAAATCCTAGATGCTGGGGTTTTATCTCGCTTTTCTTGCTTAGGGCGAGGGAAAGGCAAGTTTCTGGCTCCTGCTGGGAAGGAGCCAGACCTGCCCCAGGAAGCAGTTTCCTACCACAGGCTACAGATCCTGGTCAGCCCCATGGATTCATACATACGGTACCGACACCCTGTCTCTGCAGCAACCCCAAAACTGAGGGCTTTGCAACACGCTGCTGCCATGGTGTACACCCCTGCCAGCGTATTTCCAGATTAATGCTGGCTGCTATTTGATCCTACTAAGTTTTTTGTATTTATGCTGCTGTGATCCATAATGAAACCCTCTTCCCAGCCAAACCTGCCTCCCAGGGGTGGGAGTGGGGACACACAGCAGTAGGGAGGGTGGGGGTCTCCTGCAAGTCACCCTTCTATGGTCCTGGCCATGCAGGAAGAGCTTGAGAGGGGGCAAAGGGAATGGAAGGGATAGAGCCTGGGGGCTGGGGTGTTTTGGGGCTGCAGGCAGGGTGGGGTCCCTTGGGCCAAGGGTACTGAACTACAAGTAGGTGAGACAATGCTTTATTCCCAAGAGAGCCTGAGGCACAGTGGTGTTGTGCATTAAACAACTTAATGCATGTGTTCTTTTGCTGTGATGAGGTCCCCTGTGTCCCCCCAAGAAGGCTGCAGGCTGGCAGTGGTTGGAGAAATGTCCCTGGCTGGGGGTTCAGCAAGGAGGAGCTGGCAGCACGGCCGCCCCGCCCGTCCCGAGCGTGCCCAGCTCACTGGCTCCGGGCTGGGGGTGAGCATCGCATGTGCGTTGGGAGAGCTGATCTGCGCTAATCCCATCAATATTTCACAGCACTGTGGCCCTGTTATAATTCCTCCCATCATCTGGGATGCCAGCTGGGACGGGGGTGCGGTGCCAAGTGAAACACGAGAGCTGCCGCGGCTTTGCCCTGGCTCCGTGGGCAGCGGAGGGGCAAAAGGGGCTGGCTGTGTGATTCTGCCCGCTGCCCTGGGTAGGGTTCTCTGGCAGAGACAGGTGAACCCAAACTGCCGGCTGAGCACGGGCAGCATGGGCATCCACCTGGCTTTGACGTGTGCTGGAGTGGTGGGGCTGTGCTGAGGTGGGCAAAGGACAGCTGCCCCTGGCATGGACAGGGCTGTGACATGGGACACGCCTGCTCTGCCCAGTCCTCTCTCATGGGACATGGTGTTTAAGTGACAACAAGAAGAAATTAAACAGTAACCAGACTCCGTGCTGGTGATCAGGGCGCTAAAGCATCTCCTTTTCCTAAAGGCCGTTTGGATTAATGAGCAGAGAGCGTCAGAGATAAAATCCCCTTGCATGGCCATGGGAAGGGCCATTTCCCGAGGTGCCATGGCATCACCCAAAGGGCCCCCTGCTGCAGGCTGTCCCCTGGGCTGGGACAAGGGCTGCAGGGCTGCTCTGATGGGAAATCAGCCTTGCCTTGGTTCTGGGCTAAGGTTGGAGCACAAGCACGACCCCCCACTTGGCAGCGCTGCTCCGTGAGGCAGAGGATGCAGGCGTGGGAGGGGTCCGGTCTGACTGGGCTTCAGCCTGCTGCCGCCCGCATCCTGCGCTGGCTCTCGGGAAAGCCGTGCAAAGAAGAGCAAGGCCCTGGCCTTCAACCTCGCGGGGCCCTAAATTCCTTCAGATAATCTCATGGGGGCAGCAGATCTGAAAATAGCTCTGTTTCCAGCTGCCGATGACTCGTGTTAATTAATTAAAGGCTCGCAAGCTCAGGCCTGTAAATGCGCAGTGCCGAACCCGCTGGGCTCTTCCCGCTCTTTGCTCATGCGCTAATTACCCCGCTGCGAGGCCAGCAGCTAACGCGGCTCCAATTTGTGCTGGGTTCAGCTCGCAGCCACGTGGGATTTTGGTCACCCGCCTGCGCTGCCCGCTTGGGCAGGGAGCGTTGCTGCCCCGATGGGATGTGCACAGCGCCCTGGGGAGGGGGGGAGCCTCGGGCAGCCCCCTCCCAGCCCCAGCACCCCCTTCCCCAGTCCTCATGGACGAGTTCTCCCCATAACCAGCCCCATG
>NW_010112661.1:156571-158611 GCF_000699245.1 Pterocles gutturalis | reverse complement strand
GGTGGTCCTGACACCAAGACACCAACCTTGTAAATCTGAAAAAAAAAAAAGTAGAAAAATAAGATATGAAGTTTCAAGGAGGATTCATCTTAAATTCGAGATGTGCATAGGCAGAAGAGAAAACAAATGTAAGATTTTTATTAGATACTAACAGCTAATGGGCTCTCCAAATACAGAATTTCCTTGGATAATAAGAATCATATCAAAAGATGTGAAATTACATTATGAGCAGCTGAATAAGCATTTTTATACACAGGTATGTGGTTTTCAGTTTGATTCTCATTTGTTATGGTGGAGGAACAATCCAAGGAAAGTCACCTTTGTGTATCAATTCCACATATATTTGTTGTCAATTTCTGATGTAGATTTTTAAAGAGAATTGCTCCCCGAGGGAGAGGGAGAAGAGAGGAGAAGACAACACAGTATGTTATAAATAAGCTGGCAAGATATTTAGGAAAGGAAATGTTACTGCCATAGAAACAAATGTCCTCTGTGATGAGCTTTAAATTGTGTATGACATCTACTTGCAAAAGCAGCACTGATGGTGAGTAAAGGAGGGAAATGGACCGTTGTAACTAGGATTGATGTGAATGCACTGAGGTAGATAACCAGAAGAGACTGAAACATCGAGGCAATGGTGAGGTGGAACCAGGTGCCAGGAGTGGCTAAGGAGAGTGCTCTCAGTGTAGAAGTCAGGAGAACTTGTCCTATTTTATTACTTCTGTAATCTTCAGATAGTGATGTCACCATCCACTCAGTGTAACTGGGCTACAACACCATGAAGAGGCACAAAATTCTTAATGATGCCTTATGCCCTCATCATTCAAGTGGGTGAGAACTTCAGTTCCAGGTGTCTAGCCTGGACACCCTGAGCTCCAGCTCCTGTGGTTGCCTTGTCTATCTGCTCAGGTGTCTCAACCAAAGAAACCCTAAAAAACAAGGGGCGGTTTGCTTATATCTGGAGGTATAGAAACAATAGACTAAAAAAGATAGGTTTTTTAGTAAATTGAAAGTCTTATCCTACTAATTTGCAATATATGGTGCCAAAATGGATGAAAGGGTTCTGTATAAACCCTTACGTGGCTGAAGAAAAAATGCCAGATTCATAATGTCTTGTAACACGCTCCTCTTCACCTTTTAGTACACTGTAAGAAACAGCGTAATCTGTGCTTGTAAACCACAGAGTAATTTACTCATTGTCAGTTAAGGTCATAACAAAAATTTACTTTGTTTAGCAGCTTATAAATCTAATTTTTTCCTATGTGTAGTTGTGTTTTCAAGGTAAGCACTAGCTGGTATGGAGACAGGAGAAGAAACAAAACCTCAAAACGACTAACTCCACACTGGTCTTTGTAGTTATTTTAAACTAACGTATGTCCTACAATATACATTTTAAGTGCAGAGAGTAACTTGCAGCAATCTTGTCACCAATATTTAAAGGTTAGTTATGTATGTGTATATACACTCACATATATAAAAACACTATTTTTTGTGCTAAAATTTTGACAATTTTCAGCTGAGTCCTATTCAATATAACATTTGGTATTGTTACTGGAAAGCTGGAATGCAGTGATTTAAATTATTTTTCTGTCCATCTGTCTGCCTTGGGTAATGTTTTTTTTGAATGTCTAGCTATACCCTCTATTTCATTTACATTTAAAATGAAATTATTATGCATGGTTAGCTGGTAAAACTTGAGCATTTGAATGGATTAAAAAAATTAATGACAAATTAGATTTTAAATCACAGGGAACTTCAGCTTCCAATCCTATCAATTCCACATATGTAGTTTATTATATTCCTGGAGACAAATGCATTTAGCATGCTGACAAGTTCAATTTCCTCACAGCTTTATTACGCAAATTACTTATTACAAGGAAAAAATGTCAAATGCCTACTCCTCTAAACTATGAGTGTGCCTTTTGAGCAAAGCCACAAGGGAATTAGTAGAAAAACCAAGTGGTTTGGTTTTGATGTTGGCAACAGCAATGCTATAGCTACTTTTTTTTTCCTGCCTAAGTTTGTCTCATTCCCCCAACA
>NW_010112661.1:148369-156555 GCF_000699245.1 Pterocles gutturalis | reverse complement strand
TGCTTGTTTAGAATTTGTTGTGACAGTTGTATCCTAAAATATGTAAGCTGTTTCTGGATTTTTCTTTGGCCATCAATATCTTTCAGAAATTTGCCTTAATAACCATCTGTCAAATATAACAAGCAAAATTCACTAAGGCATGCCATGGTTGCATGAAATATATATTGTGTCACGTACAGTTGATGTGAACAGCTAACTTCTCTGGTGACCCAAAGTTAAGAAAACATGGTATTTTTTGAGGGTAAATATCTCGTTATGGTTAATGTGGTCAGAAGAGTGTATTAGCTTTGGAATGACCATTGGCCAGAGTTGTTAGGATTCGTTGCATAGCTGTAAATTGATTTTCAACTCTAGTGAGAATTCGGAGTTATTTATTTTGAAAGCTGGATTTGACCGTGATTCACTTTGGTATGCGAGAACCAGGTACCAGGTGGTCTTGAACTGTGTGTAGCCTGTCCAAACTGATTGGGCTGAAAGTGTGTTGCCAGGTGCTTGCGATTAGCAGAATTTTTTGGACTTAATTGTCTCCTGTGTTGTTGTTTTGATATTCTAATGTGACAGACAAAACAACACCTACCTCAAATGTGTAGAAACAAAAATAACTCTTGCATAATTTAGTGAGAGCTCTAAATTTCTTAAAAAATCTGATTTGGATTTATTTCCTTATTTGTTCTCATTTACGTATCCATAGCCTAGCTGTTGGTTAATCAGGAGTCTCTCATCTGAAGGGTGTAAGTCTCATTTAATGATGTTTCAGTTAAAACGGAAACTGTGTTCCAAAAAGGATTTATTGAGTTCTCTGCAAAGCTGTCCATGGACAAACTATTCTTCCCCAACTACTGCCAAACAGATTGAAGGAAGAGTAGAAATGAAGATCGATGTCAAATGAACGGAAATGTATTTGTTTTTTAAAAAGCTCACAGCCAGGAGGGAAAAGGGAATATCAATACTGTGTTTGTTCCAAGTGAGTAGTTGATGAAGAGTGTTGTAAATGGAAAATCTCTGGATCTGGGAGGAGGTTGGCCCAGCTGGGTTATGTGCTGGTGAAACCAGCCGAGAGCAGAAAGCCCGAATAAGCAGGTCAGCTCTGCACAGTAGGTTAGTCACAGATCTGGATTTACGTATTGCTGAGTTTTGCTGCGGCGCCTTATCTGTTGTGAAAAGTTGCCTTTTGGTGGTATAGCCAATGTTTTATCTTTTTTATTGGGAAACATAAGAACCGTATCAGATTAAAGAAAGAAAAACATATGCTCGTGCTGTAGTCCCTCTTCGCATCTCTAATGATTTTGCACAGTTTAAGTACTTTTTGTAGTAAAAATACTGTATTCTTGGTTGTAAAAGGTCAGATTTATGGGGTAACTGCACCTAGTAGACACAAGAATAAATATTCATCATAAGCAAACAAAGACTGATTTACTTTTGAGATACTACTGGGGCAGTTAGGGTCTGTTTAAACATGCCAAAGAGCACTTGGATTAAGCTATTCGGTTTGCAGGGCACAAATGATACAGTTTATTTCACTGGACAGGTTTCAGCTTTGATGCTGCTTCTGACGCTGCTGCTTTGCACCACTTCAGAGTCGGATCTACGCAGGCAAGCAGCGTTTTCTTCGGAGTCCAGAGAAAATCCTGGCCTTTTAGTGCAACTGTATGCAATCAGTCAAACCAATTATCTTTAAAGCAACAGAATTTTAAAGAAAATATTTCAGTTCAATCTTCCTTTTCCAACCCCTACTCATGATTAAGTCGTGTATTAAACAGGAATTCTTCTCAATACAATTGATGGGATTTTAATGATGAGCTAAACGTGTGGTTTAAAGGAAAAAAAAAAAAAACAAAACCCAATCCCTCACACAACCCATCCTACCAAGCAAGAATTAATCCTTAGGCATGTCAAAGTCAGTGAGACAGCAAGAAGGAATATAATGCCTCTATTGTCACTGAATTGTCTATCACTGTACAAAACTAATTTGAAAGTGTCAAACTCAGTGTATATATGGGTTTTTTTACTTCCTCTCGTTCTGTTAAAAATTTGACCAAATTAAACTTCACTGAACATCCACAAGGGAATAAATAGCACTGAGTTATCATGTCCTTCTTAGGACTATTCCTGAAGCTACTACTCACAGGAAAGGGAGAGGACAAGGGATCCTTCCCCCTCTTCCAGACAGCATCAACAATTCCTCAGTTGTTTTCTCTCTCTCTTCACACAGATGCTTCAGACACTATTCTAGTGGTCCACTAGTCTTAAAAATAGAAATTATTTTTGTTATATCTAGCCTAATTTTCTCTTACTGAGTGTAGCTTCCATTCAGGCTTCTTTATGGCACTGTGGACAATCTCTATTTAAAATGAAAGCTCCTTGACTTTCAGCATTTCTGTCTAACATTCCTAGAGAAACCACCCGTCTGCTGAACTCTTCTGAAAAGGTGATTGAACCTTTTGCTTAAGTGGCAACTTAATGCCGAAAAACTTCATTAAAACAAAAACAAGAGAAGTTAATTAGAACCAGCAAAGTGTGAAGAAAGCTTGGATGTTATTCAGATTTTGTAATGCAGTCATCACTGAGGGAAAATCACTAATAATTTAGGCAATAATTTATTATTTGATCTGTTTCTATCAAGGCTTGTACCTGAACAAGGTTCAGACATTGAACAGGGATAACTAATTGAAATCTAACCTTTCCGCTGAAATCAGTTGGCCTTTCATTAGCAGTAACAGACTTGTCCTGCAGTCTTTGCAAATGAGAGGAAAATCTACTTCATTGTAGATCTATGGTGTTCAGGCATGCAGTCATGTTTAACTGGATGGTTACTGAAATACCCAAATACACTTATTTTTATTTCAAATTAGGGAAAGTTGGATTTTTACTGGCTTTTTGTTCCTAGTTTATAATATGGGTGAAAACATTACGAGTGACTAAATAGATTACTGAGAACCAAATTAAGGATCAGATTTTTTCACAACTTTTTGAGAAATCAGAGGACCCAACTTTCATATCCTGCTAAATTAGAATAATTTTCAGGTGTGTTATGATGATTTGCATGTATGTAAGGTAATGGCATTCTCCGATGTTGCTGAGCTCTTTATAAGCATGATTAAGGAGATATTATAAATCCAAATTACAGAGAATTATGTGTCCTTTGATCCAAACACTGGCTCCCCCAAGCAAGTTGCCTTCGGAAATGAGCGTTTGTTGTTCAGATTGCCAGCAGCAAGAGCAGCCAGCACAGGAGCTCAAATACATCTTAATTGTCATGATTACTCTCTCCTGATTTAGGAAACACTTTTCCCCATCTCTGTTCTGTTTAATGTGGCAGAGAAACATCTTGTGAGTGCTTTAAAGCATGAAAGGAATGCTCTTGCTGGACTTCACGTCCCTACTTTGGATCTTTCATGACTGACGCTTGAAAGAGGAGGCTACTGAGGGCAGTAAGTTAAAATGTGTGTGCGCAGCTACCAGTGTGTTCAAAACTCTCTCATCTTTGAGTTGATGTGAGACAGCAGAAGGAAGCCTCACTTGAGGCACTGGATGCCTGAGATTAACCAGGGGAGTTCCAGTGGAGAGTATAACTACTCTGAACTTCAGCCTTTCCTTTGAGCACCTATCATCTTGCAGAAATGGATGAAAATTTTAACATCATGGTTCCTTTAGAATGTCACTATTGTAGTCTCCAGAGGGGTCTCTTTTGCTCACTTGGAGCTTTTGAGACCTGTTCTAGATACAAAGATACTATTGATGGTAATTTTCAGACAACTTCTGGCTTTCATCTCTCGTCTCGCTTTTTCCTGCCTCTTAGATTCAACTTGCAGGAGAAGAAAGTGAACATGTTCAAGCCCCGAGTCTGATTTGCCTTTTGCTAGTGCAGACCCAGAGCTGTTCTGAGGGTCACTTAAAGGAATATGGGGTTAGGTTCTTTCCCAGCCTTGGCAGGTAGACTGCATTGATGATGAACCTCAGGAATATTCAGCAAACCACATTAAACTAAGTAGAAGGGTACTGACTCCAAGTCTTGCAAATATATGGACTCAGATGGTAAAATCCTGGTGACGGATGAATTTGCCAAGACAGGAAGTGGCTGAGGATTGAAGCAAGCCGTACGATCCATCTCATTATTCACTAGTACTGGCATTAGTTTTCTAGAGCAAAATTTTACTCTTCTGGGTTCTAAAATGGTTTAATGTCTATGTAGTAGTTACTATTTTTTTTTAAAATGTTGGGTTTATTATGAAGGTTTCACTTCTGTCTTTCATAATGACCACCAGAGACATCCAATCACCATACACTGCATAAATACAAAAAATAGGACATGAGAAATCAGCATGGTAGGATTCATCATGTCTTTGTATATAGCTAAAGCACAAACTACATGATCATGAAGCTCTATTTATAATCCATCAATGCTATGTTTGTGTCATCTTTGTTTCCAGGGGAAATTTGTTCTTTCTTCCCCCTGATGTCACCTTCCTGAAATTTGTTAGCCTTGATGTCTCTGACTTCTTTCCTTGGAAAAATAGATGAGGGTATGTTGTTAAACACTTTTTTTTCCCCTCTTGTTTCAAATGTTTCCTCCTTATCAAGTATTTCAGAAAAGACCTTGAAATGTTTCCCCACGAGACTGACCTTTCTGAGCCGTGGCAAGCAGATAGTGTTCTTTGCTACACTCTAACCTAATAATCTAACTGTCCAAGGTGGGTTTAAAATGAGATCTTGGCCCTGATAATAAAATTGATACTTTAAAATATACATAAACAGGCCACAGAAACACAAACCAGAAGAATTCCCTCATGTCCTGCTTTATTTTATTCCTCCTACTTCTTTTTCTTTCTGTATTAGACTGTGTCATCTAATAGGACACAAACACAGGTGGTAACACAATGCCATAGTGACCAGCCAGATGCTGTAAAGAGCTTTGTGCTATTTGTGGATATTGATGAAATTGTCTAAATTTTTGAGAGATTTCAGGAAACATTCACTAGCTAACTTCAGCCAGGTATAAATTTAAAACTGCCTAAGAAGGAGAAGAATAAACAATGCTGAAGATGGGGTTTTAGTGTTTTTGCTGGGTTTTGTGCTTGGTGAATGATTTATACTTAGTTTTGTGGTTTCTACTTTTCTTCAAATAATGACAAAATATATAATGATTTAACTTGAGATCCAAAATAAAAATTGAGCTGTCGCTGCTAAAACCCTTCTTTTTTGTGATTTACATTAGTTTAAAGTGCTATACTTTTTCAGTTATTTGATGTTCAGAAGAGACACATGATCTTCTGTGATGTTTAAATGAACAGTCTAGACCATGTGTTTGGGAGAGCAGTGGAGTTGTTAAGGTGGCTTTTCCCCATGATTTTGAGGGCCTGCATTTTCCTGGTTTATCTTGCGATCTGGGTGTCTAATTAAAACAGCTGAATCATGAGACAGCAGTTACAGCCAAGCCGGCCTTCCTCAATTTCTTGATGTTTGCTTTGGATGCTAATTTGCAACCATCATCTGCATCTCTGCCACTGCAAGGTCTGATGCTGCCGTGACCCCTCTGCGGAGCTGTTCCAAATCTCTTCTGAAACAATCCTTCCTTCAGCCTCTTGCAGTTAACCTCCGAGGAGGCCTGGGTATGTGTGAAAGAGTTCCCACCTTTCAGCTGGGCTGAACCAACAGCCTTTAAGAGGGTAAAAATGAAGCCATCTGTGTCAGGTTACCTTTCTTTCAGTGTGGGAGCCTGAGCAGTCACTGAGAAGCAGCTTGATGGGAGAAGGATATATTTGTCCCATGGTAAGTGGTTGCTTTGTCATTTTTAGTGTACAGTTTACACACTTTTGTCGGCTGCTGATTGTTTTCTAGGTGACTGGAGCTAATTTCCCACACAGTTTGTCATAATGCAGTGGTACCTGCCTTTTGGGTTTGCGTTGCCTTTCTTCTCCTTTCTTCCTAACCCTTAAGAAAGTGAATATTAAGTCAGGATTTGTATCAGGATTTAGACTATTGGCTCAGACACCTTATTTGTTTGTTCATTCTTGTTTAATGTAGTGTGGTGAACTTGAAACTTGATCTAAGGGAGTTGATGGAACTGTTTCTTTACCTTATTTAAAAAAAAATTGTCAAGGGCTCTCAAAGTGCTTTTTGTCTCCTCTGTGTGTGTTTTTTACATTCCGTTTCAATATATGTAAAATCCTGTTACCTCACAGAAACTGGAGAGTAGTATTAGTGTGGTAGGAAGCAGGTCAAGGGAGGATGCTTGTCTCCCTCATTCCAGATGTATGGATGAACAGAGCGAAAACTTTATTCTTAAATCTCAGATGGCTTTTCCAACATGGCATTTGTTCTCATTCATTTCTAGCAAAATACACAGGACACTGGAGAATTGTATAAGTAAGCTGTATTGTGATGTGCCCATTTACAGTCACTGGTCCAAGTGAGAGTTTTTCTCTGTCTTTAAGGGAGAAGAATTGGCCACCTAATCAGCTAATTGGCAACTTGTTTAATGGTTTGCCTGCTTAACTCCATTACTGGGGAAAAGATCCCTTGCAGTGTGTATTGATGTGTCTAAACAATCAATAAGTGAAACATCTAATTTAAAAAAAAATCCATTTGTACAGCACACAGCAATTTAATTAATTGTAGTCAGGAACAAATTGGGATTGATTAGTGCTCATTATTACTTAACACTACTTTCCCTTGTTATTACTCAGTAATATTGTTGAAAATACATGTAAAAATGGAACAGACACTTGTTATTTCCATCATTGCAAGAGTAGAAATCTTTTCCAATAAGTAAGAATTCATGTCAAACATGAGGTTAACAATTTTTTATAGCATTTTTATAAAATGTTCAAAAGCACTATTTGTGAAAGTTAAGTATGCAAAATTTGGGTATAGATTTCTTTCAACAGTTTAAATATCTGTTTAATCATCAGTTGCTTTTATGCAGCTATATATGGAAATAATAAGGGAAGTCTAGACTATGACAAGTATTTTATAATTTTCCGTGTGTTCAAACATTATAATCTACACTACAGGTGTGTGTTAAGTCTAACATTTCAGTGAATCTTTCAGAAGGCCTAAATGAACTTTCACTCAGTTTAGTAGGACCTTTAGCTGGAACGAAACCGGTGCTTTTGGGCAACATTTTTATGAATTTGCAAACACTTTTCTGAGGAGGATAGGAAGCTTGCTGATAGAAATGTTGTTTCAAACAGCCCTTCAAGAGGATGCTGCTAGCTCTATTTCTCTGCTTATAGCTATTATTGAAACTGAAAAAAACAACCCTGAAGTGAGAAATGAAACTCGTCTTGGATATCTTTATGCTAGAGTATTACTTTACCTTTCTCATTATTGTTTCCAATTGGAATGTTTCCTTGGTCATGTAAAAAAAGTACAAACTTTGTGTGGGAAAATAATGGTCACTGTGTATAGCTGTGGTTATACGCAGAAATTGATTCAATACAAGAAAAAATAGCACCTACAAGATATGAAATTGCTCCTTTGTGAGAGTGGAGAGATTCTAAAATTGTCATGTTTATATGTTCCAAAAGAAATGACAAAGAGAAATTCTAGAAGATAGCCAAGTGGAAACCAGTGTGCTAAACACTGAGTGAAAAGCTATAAGCATTGCTGATCTGCTGCATCAGTAAAGGATGCCACCCTAATTCGAGGGTTATTAGAGAACTATTTGGCAGAGAACAGAAGTGAAGGAAAGTTGGTGGAAAGAGGTATCTTCTATCTTTCTTAAATTCCATGACGGTGGTTTTAAGGATAGAAAGATGTAAAGGCTGGACTTCCTTGTGTCTCATTGTAACTCATAATTACAAACTCAGTCTAAATAAATTATGGTATTTTTGTTAGCTTTACCATGAGGCTGAAAATATATACTACTTTTATTCCAAAGCAAATTATTTATTCAGGCTTTGATTTCAAGCATGGACTGCTCCAGTGACATCTATCATGATTTATCTGACACTGCCTTTAAAAGATGCATATAGTCTTTAATGATTTCTATTTTAATGTTCTTTAAATACCCATCACTATAATTTATATGAATATACACTTGGTTAGTTTTCTTTTCAAGCTAGAAGAAAAACACGTTAGGCTTACTGAGTTCTTATTCACATCTTTGATGAAGTATCAATCTATTTCTTTCAACTTTCAGAGCTAATAAATGCTCAGCATTGTAGGTCAAGTATTAAATACTA
>NW_010112661.1:95073-148338 GCF_000699245.1 Pterocles gutturalis | reverse complement strand
TCCTGCTGCTTAACTATAGATTTGTGGTTTTGTTTTACTACACTGGTACACTATGTTGATATTCTCATTATTTGATAATAGCAGGTTCACCAGCTGTGTTTATGCATAACTTCATTTTTGGAAAGTGGGGGAATGAACAGAAATTTTCAATGCCTGTTTTATTAGGTATCTGTGAACAAATGTAGAAATACAATTGTCTCCCTTACACACCTCTCCCTAGAGGAAATAATTGCTCACAGCAGTTTACTGTAAAATTAATATATTTAAAATAAGAATTCTCTACTGTACGTGTAAATAAAGAAATTAATAATGCAAAAGGATTGATAACTATTTCAATATCTCAGTCTTTGGTCTGGCTTGGTACTGAGTGGAAGCTGTCACCAGTAGCACTGTGTATCTGAGTAGGAATTTGGAGGAAGGGAGTAAAGCGGTGGATATTCCATGGGATGCCTGTCAAACACTTGGTTTATTAGCTGCAATGGGTATCTGAGGTCAGTGCCTGACACTCACCCCATCTATAGCTACATGGGGAAGGATTAAATAAATTTTTCTTGGAAATGGTTTCTCAGGGACCTGGCAGCTCTCATGCATGCCCTTTTGTGGCCTTGCAGGGTTTTTATAGGAAACAAAGATCTGTCCACCTTAAAACTATTAATTTTAATTCCATTAGATAATTGAGCTATAAAATAACACCTATGCAGGACTGATTTTTTCTTCAGCAGCACACAGGGAATGAAGAGTTTCTTCATTTATCTCTCAATAAGCTAACTTCTGCAAAGTAGGAACTTTCATGTCCGTTGCAGTGCAACGTTGTAAAGGATGTGAACTTTTCACGACGATTAGAAAGAGATTGTGTTTGAAAATACACTGGTTTATACAGGCGTACTTTCAAAATTGATTTATGCTACTCCTGCATCCCCCCTGTAGAGGATTTCCAAGTATACAGTTTTTAACATTGGTTATCGGTTATCTACACTGATTTGGATAATAAAAACAAACTTTAAGGAGAGTAAGTTGTTTTGTTTTGTTTTTTTCCTGGTGGTAGAGGGTACCCTCTGCATCAGCATGTTCACTGCTACAGTGGTCTCTCCTCTCAGAACGGGTGTTTTCTGTGGGGTTACAGAGGCAGGGAGGCAGGTTGGTTGGAGCTGCACGCAGGGAACCCGCAGCCGGGCCTGAGGCCGGTGTGTGCCGCTGTGACAGGGAAACACGGGCCTAGAGGTAATGGGGTTTGCACGTAAAGCTTGAAGAATGTGATTGCCTTTAACAAGAAGCAGTTTTGCCGGTACTAACTGCTGTCAGAATGACAGTACAGTACCTGAGTAACATGGGGAGAGACGTTCCTCGCCCTGCGCAGCAGGAGTGGGCCGTGCTCTGGGTCTGCTCCGTGCTCCTGGCTCGGGGTTAGGCTTTAATTTCTCTCAATTTTCCCCCCTCTTTCTGTGGTGGTTAATTTTTATTGTAAGCTGTATCGTTCTGACACTGAATTCATCAGCAAATCTGACTTCAGAGAGAGCAGATTAATGCCTCGTTCTTCAATTAGAAAAGTGCTTGCTCACCCTATTGCCTTCAAAACGCAGCAGAATGAGCCAGCTCGGCACTTTCCTACAACCCTTCCTGCCTCCCCAAATGATATTTTACTTTCCATTACTTGGCTTTTTCCCCCTCAGCCCGGGAGATCTGCTGAAATGATGAATCTGTTTGACATTTACCAGCGGTATGTTTCTCCCCGTGTCTCCCACCAGCCAAGCAGCGTTAGCTCAGCCCTGAGCTGCCGGCACACAGCGATATTGTTCAGAGCTCGTCTGCGGGCAGTGTTTCGTATCTCTGCACAGCATTGTATGGAAACACCTGGGCACAGTCCTCAAAGAACACGACCAGACTGAAAAACTTCTCAGTCGCCTTATCCCAAGCTTTGGTGAAACCTCTGTGGAAACTCACTGAAAATACACAAAATGCTACAAAAAATTGCCAGCGGTGGGTTAATATCTAGAATACTGCACACTGGAGATGCATTTACAGTAATTTGCTGTGTGCTTAGCCTGCAGGTAAAAGGCAGTTTTAACAAAGATGTAGCTGGGCCCTTGATTCTGTATAATTTACTCTGTCGTGGTGAAGACCGTCAGATATCTATGCTATCTGATGAAAAACCAAAGTGCTAAATAACTGTGTTTGTAAAACCTTATATATGGTAAGTTATTCATGCACCCGCTTTAAAAGGTCACGATTAAACTTTGGTTTTTGACATTCCAATATTAAATTTTTTTTTTTTTTTTAAATGAACTTTTTGGTAGGGCTTCTCCCTGGCTGTTCCAGAATTGGCTATAAAAGAATTACAATTCTTAACGGAGATAAATGTTACAATTGCTTCCATAGCAAGCATAAAATGAATGTAAATATGTATGACAGTCAATTTTATTACTTGTTTCTGTAGGGGGAAAAAATGATAAGAAGTATAGAATGGATAAATACATTTCTAAATGCTGAAATTATCAGTTCTAGAGAGTGAACACTCAGCAGAGCTTGGAAATTGATAAGAAAGTATTTCCTCATGAGTCACATCCAGTAGGAATTTTGGAGGCGGCTTAAAAATTGATCAAGTGTCTGTATCTTGTGCACAAAAGGTAACAGACACAGAACAAAGGGAAATAAATATGACAGAAACATGTCAATTTACAGTGAACAGAGATGTGGAAACAGTTATGGTAGCTGGATGTAGGGCTTTATTTACTATGATATTGTGGTAACCAAAAATTAAGACCTTTAAAATTGTTGTATGATTTATTTCTTGCTTCTTCCTTGATGTAATGATAGTCCCTAAAAGTGAAGATCACTTTTGGTTCATTTATTGTGGTGCTTTGATAGAATTTTTTGTATTCAAGGAGTGAGAAATATAGGTGATACAGTGTTCAAGTGCAGGCCTTCTACTACTAAATCCTTGGACCAGTAAACCCATGCCAATACTGAACTTAAAAGTTACAGGGGAAAAAAAAAAAGGAAGAAAATTGATGGAGTTGGATGGGAAATATACAAAATAAAGCTTTTATTTTAACTCCTCCTCCTTTTCCACTTAGTTGCTGGGTTTTTTTTACAAGGAAAATGCTAGTTTTACAATGTCTCTAAAAGATATTAAAAGATCAGCATGAGCTATTCCTTCTGGAGGGAGAGAAGCTCAGATGAGTTGGAGCTCTTGTCATTAAAAAACTGTCAATGTCACAATATAATAGAAGCCAAGACAAGACAAAAGTGGGGAAAAGCATAGGTTTGAAGTACAAGTTGTTGTAATTTTCTTGCTCATCCTGGGGCAGGGCATAGTTGAAAGACTTCATTTGACAGTATCTCGTTTCTGCTGCATTTACCAGATGGAACATATAGATATACACTCGCTTTGAGATGTTCCTATTGTGCACTAAAATCCACCCACCTTAAGGGTGAAAATGCAGCAGCTGTTCCTCGCTGGTATTGCTACAGGATCATTTCATAACACAGTCTTGGAGGATATACTGTAGCATTCACATAAGCTCTTCATACTATGTCTCTGCATAAAAAGGGGACAATCCTTTTTCAGAATTTGTGTTTGAATGGATACATTTTTTATAGCTACTTTTCAAATTACGCAAGTGTAATATCAAGTTTTCCAAAGTACTTATTTTCTTTATGGAAATCTTGACTTCACCCATTTCAAGTAGACAACGTCTTTTTATTGAAGTACAGCAGATGTATGATATAGTAATACACACTTACTGAACCATCCATTTTACATTATGTGCTGAGTGTGTCTAATTCTTCCTGTGGCAACTTGCTACACTGCAGTCCTGACCCTCCTAGAGGATCAATTTGTTTGTCAGTATAAAAAAATATCACCTTTGTCTCTTAAACCATCTATTTTCTGCTTTCCCTTCAGCCTTCAAACAAAAGGTATCACACTGAATGGGGGAGTGGTGGTGAGGGGGAATATCTTTGAGCTGAGTAAGTAGTAGAATGATTGTATTTAAGAGAGGATATATTACTGAGGTCAGAATAAGGAAGAGTGTTGATGACCACAGGCAAGGAGGACTGTGGTGAGAGTGTTTGCTTGGAGAAAAAGCAGGATGGACACTGTTTAACTTGATGTGAAGCCTTGGCCTCAAAGGAAAAATAAAATACTATTGTGGAAGAGTATTTGAAAAATTTTTTTAACTATCAGCTATCTGGGCTAGATATCCCACTGAGCTTCTTTCAAATCCAAATGAGTGTAATGTTTCTTGGGCTCGCTTTATACAACAAAAGATGAAGCAGTTCATAGTACATTCTGCTGAGCATTTCCAGTTCTGCCTGGATTTCAGAAAGTTCCTCTCTATTGACTTTTTTACGTGTTGTCCAGTATATTATCTGAGTGAAATATTGCTTTTCCTAACATAACAGAAGTGGCAGAAATGGCAGAAACACTGCAGTTTAATTGCACAGCGGCTGAACCACGAGCTCACCATGTGCAGAAGGTGGTAGGATCTGTGCTCTGTCAGGACAGCATCTCTCCTGCCTGGCAAGGGAGGTAGAGCCAGCACGTTCCACCACCCACCAGCTAGTTTAAACCATCATTCTGGTACTGCTGCTCATGCAGCTTCACAGCTTCTCCCACAGCGGTAGGAGTGGATTTTGAAACTCTCCATCTCACATACCCTAAGCATTTCCTACCCTGCACTGCCTCCCTGCCCACTCCACCCCCCCTCCGGTTACAGCTGCTTCTGAAGCTATGGGGGGGAATACTTGGCTTTGGCAACTGTGCTGCAGGAAGCCCCAGGTATGGATTCACCTGGAGTTGAAGTGCATAGCTGCAGAAAAGCTAAATAGGTATGAGTTAGTGAATTTTGGCACTTTGTTACTTGCAGGTACTTCACTGTAAATCAGTTCGCTATGCGTATTTGATGCAGAGGATCATAGTAATTGTTTTACACATACATGCAACAGCTGGGTGCAGGCTTAGTTCCTCCTTTATTTCAACCTTTATAACTTAATTCCTTACCAAATAAATTCAAGGTTTAATTTGGAACTTCCCGAGCATCCAGCCATGGAGCAGAGAATACATTGTTTTTAAGCCAATGTGCCTGCATCTGAGGATGTGGTTTGGTGTTCAGACGCTGCTCGATGAAGTTTTCACTATTAAAACATTTTGAAGAATGATTCTGTTCCTCCATTTCTCTGGGACTTAATGCTCTCACATGTGTTGGGATGTGGAGGTGGAAAGTTGGCTGGAAGTTTTGATTTTTACACTTGTCTCTCATCGCTTTTGTGGTGCTGGCTCCTGGGAATGTGAATAGGAAGTCACCACGTAATTGACTCAGTTCTGTTCAGTGCTGTGGTGTTACTAGAGAAGAAACCCTGCGAATGCTTCATTTTTCCACAAAATGAATTTTGACAAGTGCTCAGAAATATGCCTCAAACTTTCACCTTCCATTTGTAGGCAAAGATAGATAACAGCAGTACTGATAAAAATGAGACGGTGACTTTGAGCAACATGAGAAGAGATTATAAATCTTAGGACTGGCCTTGTGCTGCACAGAAGATTGCTGTCTTAATTAAAAAGTTTTTGAGTGGCTCTTGAAGCAAGCCAATGACTCTCACCATTCTTCTGCATCAGGATATTTACCTGGGAAGCCCAGTCTGTCCTGTGCCTGAATGAACTCTGAGGCAGGCAGTTCTATAGTCTGAACGTAAATATATATCATGAGGGACACTTAAGGGTCTTTAATTCAAGACCAACTCTTTCACTCACTGTGGAAGTTAACCCCACGTTTCCCACATTTCCCAGTGAGGGTGGACCCAGCATAGCAAGGTGCCCAGTCCTGCCCAGTGAGGTGCTGCCTCGCCACAGCAGAGCAGTCACAAAGGCATTGAAAAACCAGTGACAGCTTGGCTGTGTAGCCTGTGATTTGGGCATTCAGTGGTGGTGGGAAGGCCTGATTTTTGGCTCCTGCTCCCTGGGATGCTAATGGAATTTGTGGCACAGTCCCAGGCTAAAACAAATAAATCACTTCTCTTTGGAGCTGGGTAGTAGCAACTCGCACTTGTCCTATAAGGAGGTTACCTGAACCGTGATTTATTTTGCAGGAGGATTGGCTTTACTGACTGGGAACAAGCTTATTGAAAAGTCAGAACAAGGGTTTATTTTGTTTGTTGTTCTTGTGGAAAGAGCTAAGAGGAGATTTAGAAATGTACTGTCAGTAATGGCTGAGAAAATTTAAGCGCTTTAGAGTGCAGAGTAATTATAGCGCAAGGCTGTTCATTTTTCACATAAAGTATTGTGATATTCTGGTTCTGCTGAACTCAATGGAAATTTAACTTTTTTCCTTAAAATTATCAGGATTGTAGTGCATTCTCTAAATCTGTCCTTTGCAGGCAGAAGGTTAGTTTGTGGTTGAGGGGGAAAGTAGGAGTTTTATTCTCACCCACCCCCTTTTCCAGATTAGCAGTGGCTGGGACAGAACACACTTTTTTCAGACTCACAATCTGGTTATGGAAATGTGCAGTGCCCTGTTTAGCACAGCCCTCAATTCTCTCCTATTTTGGGACTCCTTTGCAAAGTGTAGTACCTGTTTGGGACAGAATCGGCTCTATGTCCCATAAAACATTTTAAAAACAATTTTAATACATACCTTTTATGGGAACAAAAAGTACAATCACAGTGAACAGTGTTTTCCCTGAGCACAGAACAGGCAGAAAACCTTGGTATCACATGTGGTTAACTTTCCTTTACCTTATTTGTATGTATTTGGTCTCACACTGACTGGAATTTTTTTTTTTTTTTAAAGGGGGAATTATTTTGACTGGCTCTGCTTGGAGAAATGTGCTTTGGAGCCTATGGTAAAGATGAAGTGAACTGACTTGACACATCCCCCAAATGTCACCCTGAGATCTTTAACACCCTGAGAGCTTTAACAGCTGAGAAATAAGTCAAGGAGAAAATAGTGTGAGATTAATTTACAGGTTATTTTACACCCTAATGCTTTGCGGCACTGATGACTACCTTGTGCTGTGGAGCCAAACATTGCAGGTTTGAGAGAGTACAAGCAGTTTTGCTGCTCTCCAGAAGGATTTTAGTTACTGGTAGAACATGCCCTGTGTAGATATTGAGATATCAGTTAGAATGGACTCTTGCATTAGTGTCCTTGTGCTCCTAGTCATCCTTTTAGGGAAAGGATAGCCCATAGCGTATAGCATTGGTGCATGTAATACTCCATTAGACTGTTGTGGCTTAGCATTCCATGACTTTTCATCCTTCTGTTTTGCTACTATGTGCATTAATTTCTATATAAAATCCAGTGAGCCCATTAGTTTGCCATTAGTTTAATACTTTCTTTTTATGAGGATCGTCTTGTGTTTTTTTCCACATTGCATCTTCCTGGTTTTGAGACTGACAATGGAGTCTAGAATTTTTGTATGGATCCTTGGGTTTGAAGAACTACTTAAGACCTAATTATGCATAAACCAGCTTAAGTAAATATAGATAACTAATTTTAAACCAATTTATAAGCTTATTACTTGGGAGTTGAGGAAGATTAGCAGCCTAAGTAGCTTTGAGTTGTGGGAAGGTTTAACATCTGGTACTGGACAACAGCTGCACTCAGCTCTGGTGTTATTCCTTAATTGCCTACCTTGGATCTCCCCACCAGTCCTGCTGCCATACCTTCTGATTGTGGCTGACTTGTACTGCTGGTATGTAGCTATGGTATCCTTTTCTGGGTTTGTTTGTGTAGGTTTTAGAAAACTCGGTGCTCTTCCTAAATTAAAGGCACTCTCTGAGTTACTACAAACGAAAAAGCTATCTGTAAAGTGGTGCTTCTTTTAAAGACTCAATTTGTAGAACCATCCTCATCCTCCTTGATAATTTTCTTTTCTTCCACTAAGCTGTCAGGCCCCAACAAAATCAAACCAAAAGCCATTTCAGGGTTTTGGAAATGAATGCCTTAACTTCACTGTTTCCTTTCTTTCCATTATGTACTGTAACAATACACATAGCATGACCTTAGCCATTTGTTTCTGGTAGGACAATTGTTACAGCAAGGGGAAATAGTGACTTCGAAGATCTAATTGTGTACAGTGTTTAAAAAAAGTTTTTCTCAGGATCCCTATGTCCACTGGACTGATAGAACAGTGCAATTCCTCCTCAATGTTCTTTTCAGTAAAGCTCAGCTCAAATCACTTCAAAGTACTGAGCATTAAATGCAGTCAGGTCAGACCCACAGAGAAATAGTCTTGTGTTGTCGTGTTGTATTTTTGCTTCGTGAATTTGAAAAGTGATTGTGATGGTTAAATGGAAATGACTCACTACAAATGCTAAGTTTTACTTTGGCATCTAAATGAAGATGTCATTTGAGCTCCTTGAAGAATAGTACTTTTTGTACTCAATGTAAGTTTTAAAAACACCTCTTTAGATTGTACCAGCTCTGAGGGTTACAGCCAATGTAAATTGCTCAGCTGATAGGTGTGATTAATTTGTGAACTGTTATTAAGCTGAGTATTTCCAAAGGTGGAGATACTGTGAAACCCGGCTACCAGTTGCAGTGTTAGTCCATTCTTCTGTGAAGAATTTTTTCTTTACTTATCACTAGATTTTTTCTTGGTGCAACTTGTGATTTTTTTTTTGCCTTTTCTCTTTTCACCTTTCGTCTGGCTCTCTCTTCTAATCATGCATTAGGTGACAAAAGGCATTGGTTCGATCCTCCTCTGTCATCCTTACCCTTCTTTCACCCTAAGGCGGAACAAACCCCGCTCATGCAGCTTCCCCTGTCAAGCTGTGTGCTCCTGAACCACCCTCTGAACAGTATCCATGACCTCCCTCATACGCACCCCCTTCGTGCACTCATTTACCTGCTGAGGGTGTCCAATCCCATCACCTAGGCCCTTAATAAAGATATAAACCAGTATCAGCCCCAGTATCCCCACTGTTATTACCTGGCTGCCAGCTGCATTTTGATCCCACCTGCCCACCACCACTGCTTTTTGGGAAGACTTGTTCTAGGAATTTTCTTTTAGTTTTCGGTCTAAACTTATTAACAGCGTTATGCACTTTTGTGTCAACATTAGGATATAGGTTTAAATAGCTGATCAGCTTCAGCTTCACTCGCGTTCAATCTGTTGTAGCTAAAGAGAGACAGTAGTCTCCAGTTCATTTTTTTTTTTCTTCTGCTAGACCAAAAGAGCAAAACTGGTTTTGAACCAATTTAGAAAATGGGCTTTTGGGTTCCCTAAACAGTCTTCTCTGATTCTGTGTGAATGAATGGTTCTATGATATGGCCGATCAGAACTTTAGATGATCTTGCACCACCGTCTTGTACAAAATGGTATTTGCACTTTCTCATCTCAATCGCAGTTATCTCTCTTGCATGCAGAAGATGTGTTTGCTTTGTTCATTGTGTGGCCTCATCACCTTTTGATTAATATGCCCAGGTTTTCTCCTCTTTATTTTTTTTTCTTTGTCAAATAGTCTCCAGTGGCAGTTAGGACTTATTAAGCACTACAAAAAAAGACAGCTAAATCCTACCCATATCCTCAGTATTAGTATTGCTCGAGTAGTTTATTCATTGAGTACTCTGACTAGCTCCTATAAATACATAACATGTCATATTACTTTAAGGAAATTCCTAAGTGAGAAGCCTCATACAGCTGTTAAATTTCATATTCCCAATTCAGTTCTTGCAATGACACCATACTGGAAAAATTGCAACTGAAATGACTGAATTTATGGCAGATAAGGATAAGGGCTAGATCAATTCCAGCTCTGAGAGGACAGATCAGTGAGAATTTTTGAGATATAATTAAAAATGCAAATTTTAAATCATATAATGTTCTTCTGCGTGGTATACAGGGCTAGAAGGAATGCTTCTGTGTGGTGGGTTTGCTTCTTAAATGTTTAATTAAATGTTATCAAGCTGAAGATTAGTTTATTCCCACAAAAGGTTCTCTGGATGGTTGTTTTACAAAAAGCAAATGGTATTTAAGAGAAAAATCAAATCATAGCTGCTACAATGATTCTCTGATGGTTTTGTATGTAGATGAACCCTAAAAACACATACGATAGCTGAGTTGCTAGGGGCATATGCTTAGAAAGAAATGAGGGGTGTTTTGTGTGTGTTCAGAATTGCAGATCAGTTAATGGAGTGCTTCTGGCTACAGGCAGAGAATAGATGAGAATTTAAATAGAGTAATAGTGCGGTCTGCGACTATGAAACATAAAGGTGAAGAAGCAAATCACTGAGAAGCACACAACTCTTACTCATATCTCTGCGTGCAGGAAGAAAAGATATAACCCAAGGCTGAGCAATGGCATATAGCTGATTATTAGAAGTTTAATGCTAAAACGTATGAATGGTTTCTTCTTCTTTCTTCTTATAGCTCTTGTAGTGAATCTGAGCTTAGCTTAGTTTGCAGCAAAGACAAATTGCAGCAAATGTGATTCTTTTTTTTTTTTTTTTTTTTTTGTTTGCATAAGTTGGATAACTGCTTTGTGCACTCCTCAGATTTTGTTCTTTGTCAAACAGGTTAAAAATCCTGCTGCATTAGTGAGAACTGTTAGCTAAAGGTAAAATTCGTCTCTTCCTCCTTGTAGCTTGATTTGAGTGTCTGGTTCTAAACTTGCTTTTTCCAGTTAGGGTTCCTACATGAACCCTAAGTGCTACAGAGTTGCCTCCATTGAAAATTAAATTGAAAATCGGTGTAGCCCACTTTAGAATAACCAACGTACATTTTTAGTAGGAAAATGTATTTTGTGATGAGCTAGATGCTGATCCCCACTTCTTCAAATCCAATTAGAGCACTTGAGAGAGTGAGAGCGAGGTTATTACATACTGTGGTTTAGGTACTGGGCCACCTTCAGGCTGTCACTACTGAAACCTGGAAGGCCCAAGTGGAAAATGTTACTGTGGCTTTGAAATCTGAAATGTCAGACAGAGAATAGAGTCTGCTGCAGAAGGTGTTCACTTATGTTTCTCGACAACACGATGTACAGAGAGGGCTTTGGATAGCGGTCCCTGTGTGAGATGCAGAAGAGTCTCCAACACGCTGGTTACTGTTCTTTGAGCCTAATTCTTGATATTGTCACAGGGCCAAAGGACAGGGTCGAGTAGCACTCCATGGGTATTCTCATCAGTACCATAAGTTTTTTAGCAAAAGTTCTATGAAATGCTTTGTGACAAAGATAAAACTACTGGTTTGTCAATTATCTCATTGTGGTTTACAGGTTGAGTTCAAAAATCTGCTTTTTTAAAAAAAAAAAGTGAGAACAAAGGAATAAGAATCAACTTCGGTGAGCAGAAACAGGAAAAAAGTGATGGGTTATTTCCACTGTTTTCCATATTTTGCATTATTTTAAGAAACTATTCAGCCATAAATTGTGGGCTTAATTATTGGGCTGTCTCTCAAGCCAGTATTTCAAGGTGAGGCAGTATCTCAGTTCTGTTGTCATGACCAGTCTACACTGAATTTGGGGTAATTCTGATTTTGGTGACATAGATGAAAATGAAAAAAAACCAATAACTTAAGTTTGACTTCCTAGAAAATGTACTCTGTCATGGGTTTCTTCTTCATTTCAACTATTTATTGTTCTGCACATGAGTCTGGGATTTAGAGTTCTGTGTAAGACCAGTAGTCATTAGAATTTAATATAGAAAAATTAATTGCTTGGAAAATGTTAATTTTTATAAAAATATTAGCTTTTAGGCTAATATATTATGTGATGTAACATAATTGTTTCTTATATGCCTTCATCTGTTAGTAATGTATTTTTCTTATCAGTATTATTACATTACCTAAGAAAAGGGAACAAAATCTTTAACAAATGCTGCACAAACACAAAGTGCAAATCTCTTTACTAGATGTCAACTATGTCTTATTTTTGAGAAGTGTTTTAGTAGAAGATTGAAGGTGACCCAGGAAAACAATTTGTCTGGATTAGCATCACAATTCTGTAGTATCAAGAGACTAAAGTTATCCAGATAAATATTAAATAAAAACTTAAGATCAGTATAAGGCTGGTATGAGAACAGAAGTTCTAGTTGTCATCAAAAGGACTGTTTTGAGGATGCTGTAAGACCTTACCTATATATCTTTTAGGCTTAAAGAAAAACACACATTAAACTGCATTTCAAGTGTGCAAAAAATTTTCCTTAGTTGCTATTTTCCTAATGAAAATTTTTCACTTTGTAAATGGTCTACAAAAGCCTTTTAGCCAGTTTTAACAACTGAAATCCCTGCAGAATTAAAAAAAAAAAAAAAAAAGCTATCCTTCTCCACCCTAAAACAAAACTAGGTATTTTTATGCAATGTTTCTGTCAAATCAGCCTGCATTTCCTGCATTTTTCTTTTCAAAATCTGGGTAGGTATATCAGTGGAACTGCCTGGAGGGTTTTTTTGAGCTGCAATGATTGAAGGTCATTTCATCTTCTCCTCTGCTAGCAAGCAGAACTCAGTCCCATGCTTAGTTTCTTATTATGGATCATAACAGAGGTTCAAATAGTTAAGTTTTGTGACCACCTCTAAAAAAACCCTTTGAGGTTTTTTTTATGAGGTTTTTTCCCCTTTCTAGCTATATCCGAGTCATAAATTACATGTGCTGTAACAATATTGCTTTGGGGTCTTTTTTTCCAAGAATTCAGAATGCTCTTTACAGAGTCAGTTAGTGGCGTGTTATATACCTTGCATATAGGTGAGATGACTTACCTGAACCAAGTCACAGTGTAAATGACAGAGCTGATGAATATCAACAGACCAGAGAAGCTGTGGATGCCCCATCCCTGGAGGGGTTCAAGGCCAGGCTGGATGAGGCTTTGAGCAACCTGGGCTAGTGGGAGGTGTCCCTGCACCTGGCAGGGGGGGTTGGAACGTGATGATCTCTAAGGTCCCTTCCAACCCAAACCATTCTGTGGTTCTATGACACCGAGTTCCCTTATCCTTGGAAACTGTACTCACCTATATGTCTGCATTTTGTATTATTTCACTCAAATGTAGGAAATAACAACAAAAAAGGGTGTATTTTTTGTGACCGATTTAGGAATGATTCTGCTCATATGTGAATACAATATTTTGATATGTAAATGCAAACATATAATTTCATCTGCACGTCCAGCTACTAATTTAACCAAGACAAATAATGCTAGTGTTCTAAAATAAGTTCTGTTGTTGCCTGCCTGATCACATTACACCTTATAGCCATCCATCTCCTCTTTCTCTTTACAAATATTGAAGTACTGTTCCTTTCCCATATTTACACTAGCAAAAGCTAAAAAGAAAATGTGAAAGGGCACAGAAGATCTGACTTTTCATGGAGTGGAGTGCTCTGGTGTTGCAGGTGCTGAAAAGACCAGAGTGCAATCATCTGGGTCTTGGGTCTTTCTGGCTACCTACAGCATGACTTGATCTGACTATTGCATCAGCTGACGTGACTTGGGTTTCTGGAGCACTGTCAGTAGTTAACATGCTGTCATCGTACAAGTGATATTTCACTAACTCATGGTGATTTGGGGTATTATATAAAAAATACTGTATTAATTTGCATTTATAACCCCCAACACTGTGGTGAGCTGGGACTGACACTTGGCCGCATCTTCTCCTCTGCTCTTTTTACTTCAGAACAGTAGAAAGAGTACACTAAGGGCATCATGTTGGATTTTCAGAAGTTTATTGGAATGAAGGATTGGATGGTACAGGGGCTAGTAATGATCAACACATCCATGGGTCAAGAGATGGCATATGAAACAGTACACATTGCCTCTTAAAGTGTTTTTCCCCATTACAGCCGCTTCTCATATTCTGCCAATGCAAAAGGCTTCTCCCTGCAGAAGAGCATCTCGGTGAAACCTGTCACTGCTGCTGACTTGCTGACACCCTCCTGGGGATAAAATGGGTGACATGGAAGGCAGGCAGGCTGGCCAGGACAGATGCTGCCTGGCTAATAGAGACAATGTCCCCATCTGTTGGGAGGATTTCCTGCAGTTCTGAATGCTTGGTCCCTACATTCTCAAATACTCGACAGATGGTAGGTTAAAAATGTGTAAATCACTTTGAAGTTTGGGTGGGAAAATGCAAAAAGCATTGTTTTCTGAAATGTGCAATTGTTGCTAACTCATGGAGGTGTCTTACTGAACTCTGAAACTTCCATTTTCTGTGAGCAAAATTTATTTTTTCGCTTGCGCTTCCCAGCCAGTTCTAAGAGTAAATGGTACAGAATAGGAACAATATTCCACAAGCGTGGCCACCATATGAAAAGTTACTATTTGCTGACAGTTGCCACCTCTCCACAGATGTGCAGAGCTATTTTCTATTCTAAATATAGGGGAATAAGAACATTATTTTTCCAAATACCAGTGCCTAGTAATCATAGGTAAATGCTGTGTCTGTTCTTCTTGCAAGTTCCGCATCATTCAGACATCACCACAGGCATAGACTTAAGCCGAAGTCATCTGAGCCTCACTCTAAGTATGTTGGCAGTGAACAGCAGCAAAGGAAAGTAAAGAAAACTTTGGAAAAAGATTTTTGGGGGGGGGGGGAAAGTATTTCTCTTTCTGATAAGAACAGCAATTGTGTTGTCCTTGGAGATCAGAAAGAAAGATGCATGCTAAACTACAAGGAAAGATGAAAAGACTCATTCAATCTTCCAGAGGTTAGACTTGCAGTTCAGGGAGGTGGAATTGTCCAGCCTACAGTTTGAAGATTTTTGGGGGTGGGGTAGTAAGGTGTTATGCTGGAGGGGAAAACTTCACAGAAAGAGAGTTTTTTAAAATGGAAAATTGATATGGGAAGATGGTCTGATCAAATCTTAATTTTCCATTTTGGTGTTTGAGAATAAGATTTAATTTATTTTGGAATGTTTTTAACATATTATATGCATATGTAAAAGCTAGCAGTACAAAGAAGTATTTTTCCTTCGTAAATAACCTTTTTTTTTTTTTTTATTTTTTTCCCCCCTCCCCTAAACATTTAAATCCCTCAATGAAAATTTTGGAATATTTGGGTTTAAGTAAAGTCACTCCTTTATTCAACCAAGGTGAAGCTTCTTTGTAATGTTTGTGGCACAGGGCTGACCATGCAAAAAACGAGCTGTAGAATTAAAGTACAAACAATGTGATTGAAATTACTACAGAGAATAGACTAGGGCAGAGTGAGACTCATTAGCTTTGTCTTTTATCTTTCAAAGCTCTCTTGCAAAACATAAAATGAATACTAGTAACAGCTCCAGAAAAATAGCTCTCTGGATGCAGATTTTCTAATAAATATATCTTCTCTATTCTTTTGGTCTTAAGTACAGGACTCACTCCTGCTCAGTCCTTATCATTTTGATAAGCTGTCATGTTGAACATTTGTAGATCAGTAAGTTTGTGGCATGGACAGATGAAGTGTTCAATAACTGCAATATAATATTTTTTTAGTCTTGGTGAAGAGGCTTAAAGTTTGAAATACAAAAAGCCAAAGCTCATTATACTTGGTAAAGCAAATTTACTTATTTGAATAAACAAAGTTAGTGTTTTTCTATGAAAACTTTCCCCTGATGTAACCTATAGCTCAGTGATAATTAATGTTCAGACAAAATCGGATACACAGAATTGAATTACACTATCAAAGACATTGTCCAACTCTGAAAAGAGTGGTATCTCTTAAAACACTGTGGTATCAACAATTAGGAAGTATTCTATTTTAAATCGCTGTTTCTACATACTGTCTAAAAAGCTCTTTTTCACATTTTGGGGAAAAAAAAAAGGTAATTACTCCCTTTCCTTATTGTTTATTCCCTTGACACACAAAATTAACTTCAATTCTGGATAAGAGTTAACTTTCTGCCTATGGAGAAGGTGGAGTATTTCATACCAATCAAAAAGAACACCAGAAAGAAACACCCACACCCTTGCTGTCAGATGCCATTAGACCCAACAGCGATTTAAACCAGTTGTGAGCACAGAATCATTTTGGGTAGCCAATATGTTACCCTGGATAGCTCAGACAATCCCAGGTTGTAACTCCTAAAACTTTCAATGTAAGTGAGAACTAGTACCCTTATGGTTAGTATTTAGAGTTGGTTGGTAGGCAATGTTCTTTTGTAAATTAGAAGTTAAAAACAAGTTAGACAAGAGAAAACTTATCCTATGACATTAGCACTGTTTTGATGAAGATTTTGTTGCTTTATTGCAGACCTGTGTTAATAAAAAGTAATAAGAATTTGACCTAGTAAGTTTTTCAGTTGGCTTAACTGAGAGTGAACTTGATGTTTTTTCTTCTGTTTATAATTTTTTCCCCCTAAGTCTGTCTCTGCAAAAGTAGAAATATTTCAGAAAGTGTCCGAAGCACTTTTATTAATCTTCGGTGGAATAACAATGGTGTCTGAAAGAAAAATCATTCTTCTGTCCTGTCACCCACACTGAGATTGTTTACCTGGGATGCTCAGATATGATGGTACATTTGTGCCCTGAATATATCTCTTAAAGATATTAGTTTGTGCTTTGGAGCGCTTACTTGTTACTTCAGTCCTTCCAGGGCTGATAAGCTTGGTGGAATTTGATAAATTATAAGAACTTTGTCTATGACACCCTTCTCTAGGACGTAGTACAGCAGGCTGATATTTTTGACAATTTGCCTCAGAATCCTACTGTGCTATTCATTCAAAATTTAGTCTTTTTTGCAGCAGGTATTATTTCTGTAAATCTCCCAAGTTTGATGGAATTCAGCCCAGGAATTGTTTAGGTTTAACAGCCAGAGAAGAAACAATGAAAAGGGAAAACTTTTAATGGGATTTTTTGTGGTTTATTTTGGTTTGTTTTTTTAAGGAAAATATAATGGATTCAGAAAACCCAGAAGGTCACATTCCTAAATAGCTCAGAAACCCTTAGAGACAAATCACTATCCATTTCATTTGTTTAGACCAGACATTTTGAGTCTTATAGTGGCTATTTAATTTTTGAGGGACGAGCGAACATCCTAAGCTTACCTCAGCATGGTTTGGTGGGTTTTTCCTTTTTCAGCAGTCAGTCTGGGGAAAGGAGGATGGAGGGGGAATGCCCTCATTATGTATATTTATGAATTACAAGATCTAAGCTCAACACTGAAGCGTTTCACTCATCCCAGTGAGCCTGTGTGACAGCTTCACCAGGTTGCTGCTGCAGGTGTGTCCCTGGCCAGGAAAAAACCAAACTTGATTCCCTGTAGTGGCTGTAGGTCAACTTTGCATGAAATTCCTTCAGCAGATAGACACAGGCTTACTGTGGAGCAGATCCGCGGTGGAGGGACCACCTGAGCCCCTCCTGCTGCCTGCCTGTAGGGCACTGGGGTGTTACTTAGAATGTGAATTAAACACCATTTGTAAAATGAATAGTGCATTTCAACTTGCATAAAGAAAAGGTGTAATTGCATTTATTTTAAATTCATATTTTATTTCTTTTTAAATATAAGGAAAACGTAGACTTGTTGTTAAGGAAAGATTTTAGTATTATTGCCAAACATCCATGTATCCTCTGCAAAGGTGCAGGCAGTTGGTATGAATGCACCCATTGTGCAATCAAATTCTGCTTCCTAGAACACACAATTTAAAAGTAATAGTGTCTACATCTGTGCTATGTCCAAGTGGTCCAAAAAGCACTGTGAATGCATAAAATTATCTGTAGGGGCTTTTTAAGGATACAGCCCATCAGATGGATATGAAATTGAGAAAATTACAGCAATAAAAAAAAAATTCAGTTGCATTTCAGACTACTACATCAAACAGCTGTGTTCTTAGCAGTAGTATGAAAGTGAATTTATGAAACTACACGTGGCTTTTGCTCAGCAACACTGAGGAAAATGAAGTTTATAGCTGCAATGGAGAAGTTGACAGGTGCTCAGTAATTTTATGCTCTTCTTAGCAGTGGGAAACAGTGTGGCACAAGATTTACTGCTGCTAACTTGTTTAAATATTAGGGATTGTGTTTGGTTAGTTAACATGAGTTTAGCAAATCCCTCCTGGGTCCAGTGAAGAGGTAGTAATGTCAATGGATGCCTCCAATTAGAGGTCCTATGTCACCTGTGTCATAGGCATGTTAAATAGGTGCTATGGGACTGGGTATTCTTGTAGTGGGCCAGCGGCTGCATTAAAATTGTGTATGTTTAATGACATATCTAATTATGAGGCAAACAGATTTTTTTAATATGATCTTGACAAACTGCACCCAGGTAGTGGCTCCAAGATTGTGAATTTCTCTCATGTGTCCCAAGAGACTCAGAAACCTGCTTTTGAAGGTTTGAGTGTTCTTGAGCTGATGAAGAAAAGGCAATTGAAAATACCAGTGATTATCCTAGGTCACTGAATTTTCTTTCTCCTGGGGGTACATTCATGAAAAAAATTTTCGTGAAAGTTTGAAATGTGGGAATCTTTTTACTTTTTAGGATAGGCTTGCATATATTATGTAAGAAAAGAAGAAGCAGAGAACTCTTCATGGTTTTGAAATATTTCAGATGCCTCACATTTTTTTCCTGAATATGTTTAAGTTTAATATGAGGACAATTTACAAAACATGAAATTTTCATCTATTGTTCCACATATTTTGATACAAGTCATGGGTTTTCGTTTTTATTAAAGAAAATCTAAAGAACTCATCTTTTCCATTTCCAAAGCTGTATATGCTAGCTAGGCTATGCAGGACCTGGTAACTTATATTGCAGGTTGAAAAGTGTAGGTACACTCTGTATATGTGCATATCACAGGATGTATCTACAGGTTGAGAAATATGCTGAAGTCAAGGACAGTTCTTTGTTCTAAAGAAACTGAAATGCAGAGTCAGGTTTTCCACTTGCCAGCATATTTGAAAGCTTGTATTTAGAGATAACATTCTCACAGTGAGATATTCTTACTTAATATGGAGCCTTGTTGTTTATTTTTTTTCCCAAATATTAAATTTTCTCAATCTCTTTGCAATGAATCTGGAAATTTTTTAGTCTCTCATTCTGTACCAAAATATTTTTACACTCCCCCACAAGTGCCATGTTACAATCGATGGTGTTTCCCTCTTGCTGCAATAAATGTCAGGCTTTGTGCAAAATACCTCTGCTGGCTAACCAGAAAATGTGTATCTGCGTGCTGATGTGGCATTCGCAGCCGGGATGATTTACTTGATGCTTCTGGCTGAGTCATCCAGGGAGTGTGTTAAGTGAGGGGTCAGTTCCTTCTCTCAAAATCAGGGTAGAATTTCTGATGAGACAGTATTTAAAAAGAAACTGTTGTTCAAGATTTGATTTAAAAAATCATGCATGAATCTGGATGCTGCAGTTTGCTCAATTTCAGCAGTAGGTTAGGAGTGTGTTGCTCCCTGATTAATTCCCTTTAAGATGACTAAGCTTGAACATCCAACATTGCTATTTTATGTGCCTTGAGTGAGTTTCTTCACTGCAGTTTTTTGCATCCTTCATAATTTAAAACCCTAGAAGTTTTAAATTATAAAATCAGTTTAGAAATAATTGGTACCATAGCGCCCAAGCACAGAAAGTATCCCCGATATCTCCTTTTATTACCTCTGCACATCCTTAATTTTTCATTTTGATAATGTAAATTCTCAATAAATTAAAATCATTTGATCCTCAAAACAAATATACAGTGAAAGGCTTAATGGCAGCTATGAGGTGGGATGTACTTAAACCTCGTGAGAAACGTTCTCCAAATCTTTATCATATGACGATTTTCAGGCAGGGAACACTGTGCACACACATTCTTGTAAAAAAAAATTGGACAGTAGACAGGCAAACATGTAAAACTATTTATGTTTCAAACTAAGTATGGTTGGCTGATATTTTTTTAGACAGTATTCAAGAACTATTTTTCTGATCTAATTTACTATCAATATATGGATTTATCTGTGTGTGTGCACTAACATACAGATGACTTGTGTTACTTTGATAAATAAGCTAGGTTCTGGTGTCAGTGATGTGCTTTTGAAAACTTCACCCTTGAGAATATTGGTGGCAGGTTTTTTTGTCATATTCAGAATTACTTGATTTGATTCAAGTCCTCAGTGTCAAGGCAGTTTTGGCACTTCCAGTCTCTGTCTCTCTCATTCACGCCCACACATGTGCGTGCACAGTCTTAGTACATTTCTAATCTCAAAGCTTGCTTTCAAAGACCTCGGTTTTGGCCAGTAGAGTGTCATTGTTTCAAGCTTCAGTTTGTTGGCAACAGCCCATCTTTGCTGTAACACACTACACACTGCAGGCTCTGAATGAAAGAGAAAAGAGAGGGAGGAATATATTAAATCTACATGTTCCCTTGCAATGGTAATTTTTCTTCCTTAACTTGCAGGAACACTGTAGCCAGAAGGCACTGCATGTGTAAGATTGTTCTTTATTGGAAGGAGCCTTTTTTCTTACATCACTGTCCCTAGTGTCTTCAGAATCAATATAGACTGTAATTTTTTCTGCTCTATCCAAGCATTTCTATGGAAAGAGCTATAACTCATATTTTATAGCCTTAACTTCCATATGATCAGCCCTTGCTGCAACAAGATGTTAAAAATGTAATGTGGAAGTTGCAGCATATGCTGATCCTCACTTGAGTGAACTGCAGTGCTTTGGAGGTGAAGCGATTCCTAGACAAAATAAATTGAATTTCCATCTCGGATTTTACCTGTTTAATAGCACAGAATACAAATTCCCCTTTAAAATTCTGATCTGGTTGTTAACTTGCTGCTGGACATTTGCCAGTGCCTGCACCTGCATTACCTCCCTGCTAATATTTCAAAGTGTCAGCTCAAGTGGCCTGAGAACTGCCTGTGGAAGTGTTGTAATTGCTGAGATACGCTTACTCCAGCTGTGATGATAAAACACGGGGATGGACTGGGCAGAGGGAGAGAAAAAAGATAACAGTTGGGATTTATGCTCCCAGGTTTTAAAAGAAAGCTTCTTCCTAAGCTTGATAAACAGAATGGTAGTGTGTACCAATAAAAGAGAGGGAGGGAATCCTGATGCAAACAAAGCCACAGGAATACCTCTGCACAGGAGGACTAAACTCTAGGCTTACCCAGGGACCTTGGAGAAGTCATTTTCCTTGAGCTGTATGCAATCTTTGTGAATACCCCACAGACATCCATGGGACGATGCATGGGAAGTTAAATTTTTTTTTTTTTTTTAGCCTAACATAGGCACCTTTTTTTCTTTAAATGTCTAAGACTCTTTTCTAGACAAAAATGTTTGTATCAAAGTACTGGGCTAGGTTAATGCAGGAACTATATTTGCAGGGTTCACAAAAAAAAAGGCAAACCCAAATTGTCACAACCCAAAAATGAGATACAGCAGTGGAAAAATAAGGTTGCATCCCAAAAGGGCTGATAGACTGTAAAGTGAAACATGGACAGAATTAAATGTGAAAAATATAGACCAGAAAGAGAAGGAGATTCTTCTTAGTACTCTTATATTGTCTGCTTATTTTAGCTGGACTTTTAGTTCTTGATGTGCTATTTTGTTGTTTGTTTCTCCAACATATTTACATTCTTGTAAATTCAAATGGTGAGAGGTGCATTGATTTATTTTCTTTAAACATATTTTGTATGTTTCAGTTTGCACTTGAGTTAGGATGTCATACATTAACGCATTTCCAGAGCCGTTTAATTTTAGGTATGAAAACATGGAATTTAAATAATTTAAGTAACAATTTAAATTATTTAAGAATTTAAATAATTTAAGTAATTAAATAATAAGAGTTAAAATGTATTGCACAGTAGTGGATAAAATCCTATATATTACATCTATTTCAGTGTTATTCATTAATCAGAAGACCACTGTTCTACTTGCTGTCAAGATAAATGAAGCACCCTACTGTATGACATAGAGGTGTTTGTAAAAACTCCCTCGCACATTCCTTACTGAAGCTTAGAAAAGAGTATTTCTCAAACTGTTTAGAGACTAACCTATTGTTTCCCTGCCTTAATAGGGCCTCCAAACCACTACTTATTCATCATCTGAAAACCAAGTGGGGAATCAAATGATCTTCCAATTTACTCAGAGGGAAAAGATGCATATTCAGCCTTAATTTTCAGCTTTAAATCTGCAAGAATGGCTAGCACAAGCTGAATGATCCATTCATTTTTCCATTCTGCAGCCTTGCTTCTAAGCTTGTGTATATGGGCTAATTGGTTTTCTGTCCTCCACACTTGGCTGCATCAAGGTTACGATATTCCCGGTCTCCCTCAAATAACTTTCAGTTTTATTGAATTAATTTAAGTTTATATTAACCATAATAAAATGTTTTACATATGTGAAAGAAATGAACATTTAAAGTAAAAAGTGTAGAAACCACGTTTAGATCAGGATTGCATGTCACATCTCAGAGCACACTGCTGGAATCTTTAATCAGTGTATTGTCATTAGTTAGCAGCTGAAACACAAACTACAATATAGTTAACACTTTTGCAAAAAAATACATTATAATAACGTTCTCAAAGAAAAAAGCGAAATCACTGGAAATTATAAGCAGATGCCATCATTTCCAGAAGTAGCAAGCACCTGCTCTTCCCATTGGTGTTTTAGGTGAAAGTTTATTGGGAATTTTTCACAGGTCAAAAACAAAATGATTATTTTATTTTTTTTTCTTTTTTCCTAGCAAAAAGACTTAAGATGTGGATTGAGGAATGGCTGAAGGGATGGCTCATGTTGAGAGACCCTGGTATCCCTTAACTACAGGATTTTGATTTCAGCTTATTTGAGGGTTTAGGGAAATTGACGTGGAGATTTCATACAATGATGTCGGCGGCTTCGTTTTGTATTTAACCTCACTGATACTAAGCCTTAATAAGTGGATAGCAATTCCTGGTTTTGTTTGCACACTGTTCAATCAATGGTTAACTGAGAATTGTAGGAAGATTTGAAGAAAAGAAGCTCTGAATCAGACTTAACAGATGGCCTATTCCACCAAACTTTACACCCAAAGAGGAAACAACTATTCCTGCATTGTACGCAGCAGGCCATCCATCCACAAGAGTGGAGGATCCCAGACCAACGTACCTGAACTACAGTGTCTCATTCTCTTTTAAAATGTTTTCTTAACTTCTAACCAAAACCTCCATTACAGTAATATAAGCCTCTTGCCTCTTATTCCAGCCACCATGGATATGAAAACCAATGTATTATTTTTTTCCTTTGCAGGTGTCTTTCTGTATTTCAAGATTGTATCTGAAAGCACTTTCTGAATTTTTATGAGACACATTTCCTATTCATTCTTATGTGGTAAATAGTATAATCTATGAGGGAGTTACTCACAGAATTCTTAAGCTATTTCTGTGTTTATCTTTGGAGCAGAGAATGAATCCATAATTTTACCCATATATCATAGCTTTCTAGTTTGATTCTGTGAACCTGAGTTTAAAAAAAAAACAAAACGCTTCAAGCTTTACCTCTTGCTCTTATGAAGTATAAACCTATCATTACCAGGCTTCTCTTACTTTTCATTAGCACTTTAATGTAGAGTAAAAATGTGGATTAACACAGCCTTAACTAATATTCTCTTAGTAAACTATAGATGCACATATTTTCAGATGAATCGGGGGTTTATCAGTATATTTTTTGTCACAAGTTTCTGTGCAGTGTTATCAAAAACAATCAGCATTTTATAAACTTTACTCAAACCCTACGGTGAGGATCATTACTGAGAAAAGCACTTAGTTCAGGAGGCTGGAAGCAGGGCTTTTACCTCCATTTGATGATGATGTCCCTATTACTTTCACTTCAAGCTTTCCACTGCATTTATTGGAATTACATTTCAATGGAAAAGAAATGTCTGAAGGGACCTAGAACATGTTGAAAAAACTCAACACGTTTTCATCTCGCTAAAAAGAACATTTTTATTTTTTTCATGAAAAATATTTTTAGTTTAAGTCCAATTTAAAACTCAGTAGGATAGAGACACGGGGACATTTTATCGCTCTTTTCAAATTATCTAATGCTCAGGTATGGTTAATAGGGAAGCACATAAACCACAAGATGTTAAACTCAAGAAAATGAGAGTTAGAAAAGTTTTTATTTAATATGAAAAATCTATGTGGATAAATTAACATTTTGTTTCAGTCTCTTTTATAACAAAATACGCATAAAATAATCTAATTTAAAGCTGTGGGTTTTTGAGATCCTATGCCAATTGAACATATTAATTATATGAAAAACTTAACTAAACCTTTTAATTTCCTCACTTTAACCACATTTCTTGCTCTTGCAGCTGCTACCCCAATAATAACAATCTTTATTATTACCATAGCCCCGACTTTAGTGTAGATTCTTAATTCAACATTTTGCAAATCAACCAGGAACAACCTTCCCCCTCCCAACTCTATGGTATGGATTAAATATGTAGAACAAAACTGTGTCCCATCTGAGATTAAAAGAGTTCACACTAAAATAGGTACTTGGTAAAATCAAAACTTGAGTTCTGTTTAGCAAGGTACTGCAGCGTTTCCCTTCCAAGTCATGGTTTGGGTCTAGTGGGTGTGAGTGTTAGTCCATGGAAGCCATAGCAGCAGCAGGGTAAGAGCAAAGCCAAATGACGACAGAATTGTACCAGCAGTAATTGGAAGGAATTGGGATGACAAGGGAGAAGAGTAGGAAGGAGAGAAGAAATATCTTGCTGTAGTTGTATTAATCCATCAGCAAGGAAAATACAATCCATCAGGATGGAAATTAACAACCTTTATACCTTGTATTGACTAAGCCAGAAGGACGTCTTTCTGAACTGATTCTTTTGCTCACTAGGCTGTTAAACTCCAAGCACACATGTGAAGAAGACTAAAGAGGTCCACAATGGTCCTAGTCGGTATTTTTTTCTCGAGCACAAATGTGTTAACATTCACTATTGCACCCTGAACTGTTCAGTATTAGCCATCACTGTGGTTTTAATCTTCTGAAATTATTTATTACAGTTTAACACAGTGAAATACAATCTCTCAAACAGCAGCTGTCTATCTGGTGAGTTGACTCTGCGAAAGATTATGGAGCATATTCTGAGCAATCAGATGTAGAATGTAGTAGATCAGGAGTGAGACTTCCTCTGTTGTGTTGTTTTCCCCGGCTATTTTTTATTTGCTTGTCAATGAGATCCCATCAAAGGAAATTATTCATCAGCTCTTTCAAAATCTCATTTTATCGCCTTTTGCCTGTCTGTGATGCGCTGCATGGTTATGAGTTGTGATGCTTCAGTCAGTTAAATGATATCTAAGCATTTCCCAGATTCATTAATCATTTTTATAAAAGCTGAAAAATATGAAATACTGATATGATTTAGCTATCACAGCCCTTTCTGAAGCCTTGAGTGCATTTAATACAGCTTTCCAAGCTTCCAAAAGGGTAAGGGACACCAGCAATTTTTTTTCATGTTTCTGCCTTCCTGTTGTGGAACGCATGACGTGAAAGTAGCTTCATACTTTTTTGTAACTTCCTCTTCTGAATAATCCTCCCTGCTCTTGCTGTGCTTCCTCCCTACGGCCTGTAATCCTCTGTTAATAAACAAGCAGAAACAATTTTCACTGTCTACCTTGGTTTAGATTGCTACTAGTAGTGCCAACATAAATTCTTTATTAGAGAGATTTTGGGTTGATATTCAATATTAACACGGCTGAATTCTTCACTGCTTTTGGAATACAACATTTAACATTTCTTAAGTGAAGAGCTGATAAAAATGTACTTTTAGAAGGGAGTTCTCTGTCATTATGAATATTTATAAAATACTGCATATTATTATGGGCAGACCTATTTTTCAGCTAAGGATCTTTCAGACACTGGCACACACATAGCAAAGCCATGAAACAGGTGGTGAATTAATTATGAGGAAAAATAACATAAACAGTGCATCACTAAGTGAATCTTTGACAATCTGTTTAGTATCTTAATTAAAAAAAAATTCCAAATATACCTAACTTTACTGTATAAGCAAATGAAACGGAGTCTAATTTACATCACTTGTTTGGATACAGGTGTTTAGAAGATTTAATGCATCTTTAAACTGTCCAAATGCCCTCAACAGTGATCCAACAGCTGCAGCTTGTTATTTGTGTCTAGCAACAAACCATACATTAAATCATTGTACTAGAAAACATTCACTTAATTTTAGATGTATGACTAGTTTAGTTCTTTCTCAAAATGTCTACATCTTGAACACAAATTTTCCTGTATCCCACACACAGGGAAATGAGTATTTGTGCTATCAATACCGTGTTGTTGACAGATGGAGAAGATCATATTGCAAAGCAGCCAGAAACAGTTAATGCCTCTATTAAGCAGTGTGTAGCTTTCCAAGGGTTACAATTCACCTGTTCCATTTTTTTTAAGTTATGTCCTCCAAAAGGATGAACAATAATTTTGCCAGATACTTTGCCCAAGGGGTGTGAGAAATCACATATAACTTAAATATGTGTATTATAAAAATCAGTGTGGTTTTTTTTTTTTTTTTACTTTGTATTTTCCCTATGTACAAGGAAGTAGCAAATTTAAACAGAATCACAGATGTGTTCCTCCCAACCCATCCCAGCCCCACCCTGAACCAGCTCCTTACTATATCTGTGGAGCTCATTGCCATGGTGGGCCAAGGCTTGAAGATTATTACTCTGTTAGATAATGAATGGCACAGATTTAGCTCATTGGTAGCAGTTAAAGACCTGGATATAAATTCCAACTTTGGTGTTCCTTAAACTGATGATTGCCAAAAAACAAGAGAGAGAGCCTAATGACATTAAAGTGTGGCGGTAGCCTTTTTTGTCATATGCCTTCTCTAGGTGCGTGCCACCATATGGTCATTCTCCATCCCATGTTCCCAGAGATCATAGGAAGTTGTGAACACAGTTAACATCAAAGTATTTTTCCAGCTTACCTCATTAGAGAGCAAAAAGTTTTTTAGGTCATGATATTTATTAGGTTATCCTTCAGAATTCCTATAAATAGTGAAACGGGAGTTTCTAGTCAACTGAGATTGACATGTTCTGCTTCTGGATATAGAAATCTCATCCTGACTGTTCAGTTATGGCAGACAATTACGGAAAACATGAGTTTGTAACAACAAAAAAATTTGCATTTTTGAATGAACCACTCATTCACTTAATTTAATAATGGTAAAGTAAATCACATATGATTTTCCGTGCCTCATCAGCCTATTTATGACAGTATGCCCTTTACTGTGACAGGTTTTATGATATTTTGTGATGACCAGTTGTGAGGAAAAAATGTTTAATGTACTGACATCTAACTTTATTATCTCTGGTACCTATTCATTTTCTCAAAGCATTTATTTGAATCAGTGCCAGTTTAAGCTACTGTACTTTGAAAGCTGGGCTATGACAGGATCAAGAGCTAATCTAATAAATCCATAAGGGAGTCAAAAGACCAGTCATAGAGACAACTGCATAATTCACTGTTGACAGTAGCAACATGTAGAGCCTAGCTAAGCAATTTTTATATTTATTACTAAGCTTTATTTTTCTAAAGTAAAATGTCCGTTCCTGAAATGTGTGTTCCAGCCTTCTGTGTTTCTGCTGCTTTGTAACATATAAAATGTGATTTCTATGCTCAATTTGTATGAGCAATTCCAGGCATGGAAAAGAAAATTTGCCTAGCTTTAAAAAAAAATAAAAATTCAAACTTAAGCTGTAAGAGGCCAGATGATTATTCCCACTGTCTAGTACGTCAGGGTGCTCAAAATATAGCAGACCTGGAACCACAGAAATTCATGCTGTTAATATTTTTGCAACAATCTGTTGTCTTTCTGGGTGCATCTGTCTGAACTTCTTCATGTACGACACACTTGGGCACCGCTAAATCCTACCAGCTGCAACGTGAGGCTTGTTCAACCAGCCACACTCATTCTCCTCTTGTGGCAGATTACGTACAAAGAATATAACCTGTAATGCAACCAGGCAAACCCGTCTATCTCATGATTGCCCCTACTTTGTGCCTGAGTGTGTGTGATTACCTTTAATGGAAGCTACATTGACACAGTGGAAGGAGACAGCACAGCAGTCTTCCCATTCACTGATCTAAGCATAGATCAGAATAAAAAGCAAGAAAAACTATATATAATATTAACGTTAATATCTTTCCTCCTTTCCCTCCTCCTACTCCTCACCTTTCCTCTTCATTCTTTTGCTGGTGTTTTTTTTTTTTTTCTCACCTTTCCTCTTCATTCTTTTGCTGGTTGTTTTTTTTTTTTTTTTTTGTGTGTAGTTAAGTGTCTGGATTTGCTCATTCTTACCGTAGACTTGAGACTATGTGAAATCAAGGAAGCTTATTGAGATGGATAATAAAGAGGGTAATTATTAAGGATGGTGCGTTCATTTAGAGAGGAAATTAAGTCTTATTTTGACCAAACCAAGGGAAGGAAATTTCAGTAGCTGCTCCTGTTCTAAAGACATGTATATTCAGCTTTCAGAAACAGCTATAGCCCAGAGGTATTTCCCATCAGCCTCTCAAGGTTGATTAAAGAAACACTATACCAGAAAGTGGTATAGTGTTTCTTTCCCACATGTGGTATCTGTATGAGTTCAGAGACGAAAGAGACAATAAAAGAGGAGAGTGAAATCCCTGTGTCCAGCACAGCCTGGCTGTCACACATACTTGAGCCTTTCCAGATTTTTGCACCAACAAGTGTTTGTAGCACATGAGGAGCATAAGGCAGTGCCCATGCAGCTGTAAAAACTGGGGTGGTCTTGTTATATAGCAAGACTAATTTCATGAGAAATACCATAACTTTGGATACTAGATGATGTGTAGTTAAATTGTAGTAATGCTGAGCAGCTATTGCAGATTCATGGCAGGCAGATGGAACATAATTGAAATGTCATTTATATCAAATCTGTAAATCTTGTCTAGAGCAGAAATGTAATGATACCATTTTAATGTAATGAGTGGGAAAGGTTAAGGTTTGAAAACTAAGTATAATCCTCACACTTTGAAGCAGAGAATAGCAAACACTGACAACAGAAAAAGGGTTCATGGATGGAAAATAACTGCAAATAATTGCTATAAGGAGTAAATGCCAGTGTTTTCCTAACTTTCTTGATTTGCCTCTGTTAGAAAAAATAATCAAGTACAGTTCGTCTGCTCCATGGCATTTTCCCTGACCTTTATAAACTCTTACTACTGGTCAGGGAAACAAGAGTTTGAAACTCCCACTTTGTCATTTCATGCATACAGTATACAGAGAATATAAAGTTAAAATCAAAGCCAAATAAGTTGTCTGGTTCAAGAAGTAATAAATACGAATGTTGTGTAAATTATTCATGATCAGCTTCACACATGGCTTTCATTGCTTCCCTCCTTCAAGGCTAATTGCACTGAGCAATAATAGAACAAACTTATTCTGGCAAGCTGTTGTCGATCAGGGTGTATTTTGCCTTTTCCACTCTTACCAGATTGTCTGGCTATTTGCTGTGCTTCCTAGGGGACAGATGAGATGACTTCTTGACTATTGTTTGCAATATTCAGGTTCACTGGAAGATACCACAATTCCAAGGAAATGTGCAAATGTATGCACCTCAGAACATCAAAGGGAAATAATAGGCTAGAAAAAACCCCCCAAACTAACAAACAAAGAAAAAGGCCGAAAGAAAAGAGCAACAAGAAGTGTTCTAGCAACATACAGAGCGAAGTGTGAAATGCGGAGGGCATGCCCTGTGCCCTCCCAATCTACCAAAAAAGTTAAAAAGCATAGGAGGATTATACCACTGGATTCCAAGAGGGGTAATTTGAGAAAACAGCTTCAGTGAGTACCCACTAGTTTATAAAGAGAGACTGGACTTTTGTTTCGGAGGCTGACTTAGTTCCTGCCCTCAGTGAAAGTCTGATGTTCTGGCAAAGCCTGCGGTCTGCAGTGTCATTCTGGATGAGGCAACATCGGAGTTATTATGGTACTTCTCATGGCAGATAGACAGTAAAAATGTTATTTTAATACAGAGGAAAAAGGCAGGATGTATTTCTGTGTTACATTCAAAGACAATTCAGATTCTCCTAGAACGGATACCAAAAGAAGTTAGTGCAGACAGCCAATGAAAAATGAGGCTCTACTACACAAATAAGACAACATCCTCCCCTGAGTAGCCACCACCACATGTGCGGCAATGATTACATGAGCCACTTGAAGCAATATAAAAATCCAGTCCCAGGCTCCCTCCTGTCCATCCAATTCTGTACAAAATTGCTTGCATAGAGAAGTCATATATATTCCAGTCAGGTATGGGCATTGTCCGCAAAAAATCTATTCATTAGGTGTCAGGTTGGGGTAAATGAATGACATAACCTTTGTAGAATTTCTCCTGTTATTTGCAATTACTTTATGATAAAAGGAGCCTGAACACAAACGAAAAGTGATTCTTCCTTTGTCAGTCAGTGAATCAAGATGCACTTGAGAATATCTAGAGTCTGTATTGTGAACCCTATAAAACAAGTGGTCTGCTGCTGTTAATTTTAGTGCACTAGAGCTGAGGATTAGTTAACCCTTCAGAACTGAAAAGGAGAAAAGAAAAACCATATATGTGCTATTAAACACCAGCAATTAAAAAAAATCAAATATTATTATATTATTATATTTGCAGGCTTGGCAGCTGATGATTATGTGTCTAACTACTGCATACTCAAACAGCCCATGGCATTTGCAGTGACTATCAATATGAGACTAGAGATATATATAGGATATAAATTTAATTAAAAATCTGCAACTTATGCATATGAAGTTCTGAAAAACTTTATCTCAACACATCAAATATCAAAAACCTACTTATATGAATTTCCAGTGAAACGAAATCACGTAAGTTAGTTTTGGACAAGCCTATTTGTTCACCAAGCAATTCAATATTTCATGCAGTGAGACACACTTATTTGTATAGATATTAATAAAGTTCTCTCTCAAGGATATATACTTTTGAAGTGGGATGGATAATATTACGAAAATGTTGCCTGATGAGGTAGTGGGTGGTAGCAGAGTAATTAGTATGTTCTAGAGCATCTCTAGTATATCGAATGTGCATCTCTAATGCCTTTTCCTCAAAAGCTTGTTCTTGCTGTGTTTGATGAGATTTTTAGCTTTCAGTATCCTGTTGATTGACTTCCTATGAGTATTCAGTGCTGCTTCCTAGAAATTCATAAATCCTGGTAAAGTCACAAGTACTCAAGTCTGCACTTGCAAGGTAAAGTCCCTTGTGATCATGTGTCAATAAAACTACCGTGATCTCTAAAGCTGAAAAACTTTGTATGAAGGAAAATTAATCATTCAAGTGCATGTGAAAGAGAATGTGTTACAGAATGGCAGGTGGGTTGGAACTCAGTGATCTTTAAGGTCCCTTCCAGCCCTAACCATTCTATGATGATTGTATACATTAAACAGCCTAGATAGCATCAGACAACTCTTCTGTTAAGCTTTTCTCTTCAAAGTAAAAACTTCTCTAAGTTATGTAATTTATTAATATTCTCTAATACAAGTTGACATTTACATGCCCAAATATTGGAGGGTGTGTGTTATTGAACTCATATACTACAGCAGTAGGTGTTTCAATATGAGAAATAGCTATGTTTAATTTGACTTCATTTCCTCAAAAGAAAAAGAATCACAAACTCTCCTGTAGGAAAATGTGTTTTCCTAAAGAATTCATCAAGGGAGGGAAGGAACTTGAAAATTCACCTGCAGCCAGTGGTTTGCCAAAGCCCCAGAAATAGGCAAACATATCACTTTATTGCCTGCTTTAGGCAGATGTAATCTGTAAACAGCACTGTTTTTTTTTCACATACATGCAAAATTCTTTTATTAAACTAAGATTTTTAATGAGTCCACATTGCTGCTTCCACATACTTTTGTTGAAAGAAAAATTGTGAGGTTCCCTTTTAGGCAGCTTCCCAGAGAGCAGATGTGCAACAGTGTGATTAAAAATTGTGTTCACAGGTACAACCTAGATAGTTAGTGGTATCTAACTCTAACTGCCTTTAATTGTATTTATTTCATTCAGTTGAAATATTGTTTTTCTTATATTGCTTTGTATAAGTCAGGAACACAGAGACACTATTCTCTCTTCCAATAATGAGAGATGAACTACCCTCACCCCAGCAGAACCAGCCACATCTGCATTCCAGACACATCTCTCTCTGTGCTGGAACAAAACCATGGGGAATAAAGGAATGAGAGCTTTCCCTTGTCTGATGGTCTTTTTTTTAACACACAGGGTATCTATAAAACATTGATTACATAAGACACTACTATTTTGAAATGTATGTACTGTTACAGCATTTTCCATAGTTGTAGTGTGGATACAGTTCTCAGATTGTGGTTCTACGTTTCCATACGTGCTGATGAGGATGCCATATCTCTGTCTGACACTTCCCATGCAGAAATATGTCTGCAGATGTTGCACAGGTAACCTGCCCTATTCAGTCAATCTGTTGTTTTCACGATTTACCTATTAATAGCAATTAATAGTAAGTCTGATGCACCTCATGCTTTGCTGGACGATGTTTTGTACTTGTGCAACAAAATCAAATCCAATCAAGCCCAACAAGTCCAAATATGTTGGTTAATTATGTGTGTGCAGAGACCATGTGCATCCTCTTTTCAGTAAGCCCAGCTTCTCCTGAAGGGCTGTATTTGCCATACATGAGCAGTAAACATAGCCAGGATTTCTGGACGATTGATAACTCGGATGAAATGTGACCATCTCTAGTATTGTCTCCAGACTAGGCTCCCTAGAGAGAAAGCAAGCATCCAGGGAATTCTGTATATGTTTGTCCTACTCATAACTCAGCTGAAGCTTCTTGTGGTGAAGAGCAGCTTGAGGCTCAAACTCAACATGGTCCTTATTTTATAAATTCCCTCCCTTTCTCAATTAAGGTAAGGCATTTATTTAAAATAATTAGACATATCTATAGGAGCTTGTGATTTTGTACCTTTAGTATAACTGTCATAAATAATATGAATTGTATCTGATTGCAACCAGGTTCTGTTCTGCCACAGGATTTGTTATAAAAAGGATGATATGTGGACAGAAAGTTTTACTAGAAACTAAACACATTCTCTGCCTGTTCTTCTTGCATCTCCTGTTATTTTAGGTTATTTTGTTGAAAAGTCAATGGTATCATATTCCACCACAAAATAATTTCAAAAGCTTTCCATAATTTCCAGGAACTCTGAGGTACTGTGACCCTCTGATGTTACCAGCTGTGATGAGAGAGGATGAATCTAATTTGAAGGCACAGGTGAAGGCGGGTGTAGTATCTTTTTCTGACCCTTAAGGCAATCATCTCTTCACCTTCACATTTATACAGTGGTGATAAAAAAAAAAAAAAGTTCCTTTTTACTGCATCAGCTTATTGGTCTTACTACAATAACTGACAAAACTCCATAGATAACCTTTACATTAAACACATTAACATTTAATATTTTTCCAATAGAGGGTTCCATGGAAACTCTACCTATGGATATTCTTGTTTAAACACATGTAAGCATAGGTGATGCTAACTGCAATAGGCTTCATGAGAGGACTTCTAATTTTACACACTGGCAAAAAAGTGGGGTTTTTTTTCACTGTTCTTGCTGATAATTTTCCAGGTGCTGACCTGGATTTTTAGCCAACTGGATGGATGCCAAGCTACTGCATATTTAACTGCCATATGAATTTATTCTCATTAGTATCCCCATGACACAGTAAATAATCAAAACTGTTTCATATAATAATGCAGTCATTTTTGTTCCTGAGTAAGCTCCCTAGGGTAAGATTTTGCTCTCAGTTTGGCAGTCTAATGTGTGGTCTTGCTTTTGCCATCACTTTTACGATAACAAAAATATTAGAAAAGGGAAAGAAAATTGAAACACAAGCATCAAAAAATATTTGACAGAACTTTTGTCCTAAGGCTGCTGAAGTGACGCATTTGTCCCCATCTCACATTTCTTTTGACTTCTGCTGCATTTAGTCTCAGGCTGGAATGACAGTAATTCTCAATCCATTAGGTCATAAAAATTATGCAAATCCTGGAAGAATTACTTGCCCTACAAGTAGGAGCAGGTGAACTGGTATATATGTATATAACAGGGCCAACATGAAACTGTTTGGTCCTAACTGCCCATTGGAGGACCAACAGCTTTCAGTCTTGGAGAGAGTAGTTTTTTTATTATATAATACTGAACTTCTGTTGCAGTGGGGAATCCCAGAAAAATAAGATGTAAATCCGTTGCATCGCATGAGCTTTCTTAAATGGTCACAACCTCTTTTAATGCTGCTTCTGTAACACATTTTGTAAAGGACTAAGTGGTGCTTCAGTAGTATATACACCTTTTCTCTGGACAGGGGAAATTCTTTCAAACGAAGGCAGGAAAAAGTGGCATTTCCAGCAAGTACCAAAAAAAAACAAAACAAAAAAACAAACCCAAAAAACCCACTGCAAAGAAAGGACTTGCATGTTTTACTGACCTGAATGGACAACTGTTTAGAGATACAATGCGTATAGATAAAAAGAACAAATAATAGTTGAATAGATATTTTTCATGCCTTATTTTTTTTCACGCCTTATTTTTTTCAATTTTTTTTTTTTATTTTTACTTTTCTCACGGATCATTTTGATGTGGTGACATGTTTTGTCAGTATGGTCTGCAAATCAGAGAGTTAGGGTTTTCAACATTTAAAGTCACATTTTAAGCATTTGGTTTAGACTGTAATGTATGTTTTGGCTTCTGTGTGCATAGGGCACCAACCAGGTCTCATCGATTTCAGTGGATGCTTATTCTTGAAAAAGAGCAACTCAAAATAAGATTTTTTTGTAGTTTTAATAGTACTAGTATGAATCTTTTAGAGAAGAGTGCATTAATTTTGGATAGCTATTCAGTGAGGATTCTCCCATGAACCAGATAATTTTAGGTACAAACAGACTCTTGCTAGTTTGAAGTTATTATGAAGCAGGTGGAAATCTGCAAAGTGCAATAAAGGCAGTTGTTATTCTAGAGGAACCATGGCTGGCAGACAATAGAGATGTCAAGTGAGCAGAGCACTTGTAACTCTGAGCTCTCACTAATTTAATACCTATGATGATGTTGGATATTGCAACTGATTCCAGAATTGCATGCACATTCTGCAAACACTGCCACGGTTTCTTGCTAACACAGTGTGACTTTACCTGGTGCAACCCAAGGCTGAAAAGCTACTTTTGTGAATAGAGCTTCTGGTGTTCATACTGCACAAAGGAACCTTATAACTCAAATTCTGAACCAAAAAAGTCCTTTCACTGAGGGCAGTGGTTGAAACTCCCTCGTAGCTGAGCTGGAACTTTGGGCCATGCTGTGTGCTTCAGGTCCCTGCAGGGTCCATATTTCAGCCTCCTGAAAGAGATTAATGAAACGGTGACCCAGTTAGCCCAGGCCTCCGTGGATTGTTAATATGCTTCAAGAATTTCATAAAATCTTGTTAAAGAAACCAGGGAGGTGTTGTTAAGAGACTTTTCAAGGACTCTGGGGTGCTCAATGGTCAGTAACCGGCCTTGTCGGCAGAGCTGAAACGTGCACTTTCTTTATTCGGCTTCATTAACAGTCAGGTATCGTGTGCATTGTCTCTGTTGGAATGTTGTTTACCTTGAACTCCCTCAGGTTTCAAAGTAAACTTGCATGGAGAAATTAGAATATGATTTTGTTTGTGCTGCTGTGCTGCTTTGTTCTATAGACTGGGTTCCTTACTGGGGATGTTTGCGAGGAACAGCAAGTGTTGTCATCTGTGATTTACTTTTCTTCCTGTTTGGCTTTTCTCTTGCATTCTCATTAAAGATTTTCCAAAATCTGTCAGGATTTAAGCAGTTTAACCCCTGTCTCCACTCTCGATATAAGGTGTAGGGTTCTAATCTCATTTGTTTGGATTGCCAGGCTGAACAGCAGTCAGCCATAGCGCAGGTGTTGAGTTTTTGCATATTTAAAGTGCAAATCTTTAATAAAATACTTCTCATTAGAGGAACCAGTTTTGAAACTTACACTTACAGAGTGGGAAAATAAGTCAGCAATGGGAATCACAAGGGACCCTAGAGTCAGCAGTAGAGCCAAGATTGTAGGGGTACCTCTGGGGTCTTGGGTCCATTTTCAGATCTGCAGATACCTTGGCTGGACTTCCACCAGCTGAGGGCTTCTCTGGCTTATGTTAGTTGTCACTGCACTTCACTCAACTGTCCTTGGCTCTTCTCTGTTGTAGACTCTTTGTGAGGTCTTTATTTTATCAACTTTTTGTCTTTTAGTCCCCCAAATGGCTGTGTTCCTGTTTGCCCCAAAGAAAAATTAATTTCATCTAGAGAATAATAAAGCGACTGTTGGAGGGTGGTATCGCCTGTCTTCTAATTAGAAGGCTGAGCTAAACTGTGGCCTCCTGAATATGTAGGGTGAAAGGGCTGGAGGCTGTTAATCCACAAATACACCTTCTAGCACATTAAGGAGCTGTACTGTGTGTTGAATACCTTGTCTCAGAACCTCATTTTTGGCATAAAGCAGAGCTGCCTGCCTGACCCATGCCATTCGTTTCTTAAGGAATGCAGAGTGCTGCGTAAAGAACACCGTGGTTATTGTACAACGGCAATATACTTGGGAATTTCAGGATAAGCTGTCTGTGGACTTGACATGTTCCCTCTGCGTGTCAAGTGCCTCTATTTCACTTGAAAATTCAGGGAAAGGAAATTGCTTCTGTTCTTCTGCTTACTGGAAATTTGAAAGCAGTATTTAGGCAACTCTAACCTGTCTGCTGGTTTATACTTTAGGATTTAGTATTTCCATGATATCTTAGTTAGACACCTCCAGTTGGGGCTTGTGATGCCTCTGTCATCCAAGCCCATGACAGGTTGGAGCACAATCTGGTGGCATTTCCAGCCATTAGAATTTGGGCCGTAAGACTACAGTACCAGAAAATTTAAATGTCATTATGAGGAAAATGAATACCAGCAGTGCAGTCACAGATTTCCAGTCTCACAGCTGACAGCTTTGCTGGAACAGTGATTTCAGCCCAGGGGTCCTTATCTTCTTGATTAAGTTTAGCCCCTTAGTTTGAAAATGGGCTTTATTTAACCTATTTGAAGGTTTAGGGCTCCAATGGGAGAGCAGTCTCCTGGCACATCACCGCTGCAGTGTCTCATCACCAATCTGCCATCTCACTCTCTTAGATGCATCCTCTAGATGATTCTTTCTGCAGTACAAGAATAACTACTTCTTCCAGAACACAAAGTACAAAATTGTGTTTCCAATACTACTCCTACTAGGTTTTAAGGACTATCCTGTCCCAAGTAAGCTTACTTTCTTTGTGGTCACGTATTACAAATAAAGTAAGCAAAATGCTACAGAATTAAAATTATACAGCAAGGTAGGGGACTATCGTCTTCACTCCATACTGATGTTGTTGTGCCTTCAGTGGAGAAAAAAAAAGAAAAAGGAAAAGAAAAATGTGCACGAAAAGTCTGTAGAAAGACACTGTATAATACATGAGACTATCTAAGTATGTACTTAGGTGTTTATGTATGCTTCTAATCTCACTCTAGTGCACTATTTTCCATGTTACGTAAATACATTTCAAGGCAGATTTTCAAATTTTGCTACTGACCTTACGAATTTTACTTTCCAATAATACTGGATTATACCATAAATCTTTGTGTAGTGAGAACTTCTTAAGAAAAAAAAAATTCTCAGTCTGCTAGTGTTAAATCTTTTCCTTTTTTAGAGGTTTTTTTTTTGCAGATTTCAGTCACCGTCCAGCATAGTCAATTTTTTTTCTGGTGTCCTCATAAAGCTGAAAGGCACCTTTGCAAAATAACATGGGATTCTGAATTTCAAATCTCAATAGAGATTGTTTTTAAAATAAAAATATCCAAGGAGTTTTTTTACCTGCTAGTGGTGTAAATGAATAATGGTTTTAAACTGCAGAAAAGCAGATTAGAATTAACAAAAGAGTTGATACTCACCTGGCAACGGGATCTATTCTGAGGAAGTTGTTGACTTCTGACGGTTTCCTTTGTGCAGATCTCTCTTATAAGGAGTGACAATCCTAGAAATACATAGCTTTTTGTACAGAATTTAAATGCAGCCATGAATGGAAAAGCTTCCTTCCTTTTGCATTTCTTGAAATGTTTCTTCTGAAGAAGTTTGCTCTTTGGCCAAAAGTTTTAGCTAGGGTAGATATGTAGATGGAAGTGCAAAACTCATAAAATGGGGATTTACTAAATAAATGCCAGTGGGCTCCTCTAATAAAATTATGAGCAGCCAAATTAATTAGAGAACAAAGCATCTGTTTACAAACAAATATTTTGGTAACCAGCAGTGAAAGCATAAGATTAAGGTGGCCAGTTCTTGTAATTATCTTCCAAGGAATTGATCTGCTTCTTATCACTAGCTTAATTTCCCGAGCTATTGGTATGTTTACAAGTCTGTAATAAGAACTTTGGTAGTTTGTTCATTTTCCCTGGGATGTTCCACATCCCATCCATGCTTGGTTGCCACGGTTGCACATTCTTCACTCTGCATTAACCTAGATTTTTATTCTGTCTTGATTCTTCAGTACATTTTCAAGGACCATAGAGACAGGTGTATTTTACAAGCCTTTTGCAAAGTGATCTTAAAATAGGAAGTTGTAAACTGCTGTTCTTTTGCTCTTTGAAAACAGCTCCTTGCCAAGTGTTGCCATCAAAATGAATTAGCCCAGTAGATGCTAGTAATCATGACTGTGGATTTAAAATCCACAGTCTCTTCAAATGCTGTGGTACCAGTTATTTTGGTATTTTCCCTGAGACTAGCCTTGCGAAAATGCAAAACTCTGGAATGTTTTTGGACAGACAAAACAAAATTACCTCTCTGTCATGTCAGCATTGTTGGAGCCTTTTCCGTAGTAACCCAAATCTAGTGACATCGCTCTTCGTGCACAGTTATTCTGAATTTAGGCTTTACACACAGATGTGAATAAGATTAATTGTGGTTATGCTATCAGGTTGTTCCAAAAACGTATCTAGAAGCATGTGGTGTTAAGGATCTGGAGGAGATTCTGTGATGCTCCAGGGGTTAAGGCAGCTTTTGTCATGGATAGGAGCACCCCCAGCCGCTTTCTGATTTAAAGCCCTGTTCAGATTTACAGCAGCTTCCTGGAGGTTGCCTGTGGGCTACTCTCTTGTCTGAAATAGCCCTAGATTTTCATAATATTTTAACAAAGAAGACATAGACATCTGTGGGAGACCAGTGAGAGGCCGTTTACCCTGTAGCTGTGCTGCCTTTGCTGCAGGACGGTTCCTTGCCCAGAGCCATGGTAGCAGGTCCGTCCTGTTCTGCTTGCCATGGCCAGCATGTCGGGAGTCCTGCACCACTACTGGCATTGCACAGATGAAACATGAAGAAGCATAAACCTTTTAAAGGCACATAGTTCATGATACATAGATGTATTTATGTATATATTTTAAGTGAAGGATGCAGGACTAGTTTAAATTAAAGAGCTGTCTTGAACATCTCAAAACCCGAACAGGGGAGATCTTAGGTGAAGAACAAGGGAAATTTTGGGACAGATTAGGATTAGAATATTCAGTGGTGGGTTTACTAATAGTTTGAAAAATACCAGATAGGTTTTGCTTTTCTTTGCTCACAGGCAGCCAGTGCTTTTGGTTTTTGAAAGATGGACAGAAATCTTCCCTTTTCAGCCCAAATGGGAATTGAGACTGCATTGGGGCTAAAATAAGGCTGATGTTTGTTTGTGTGAAGGAATGATTTCAAATACGGCTTAAGGCAGAAGTTAAAGGTTTCTCTCATCACAGTTCCACTCCAGCAACAATGATCCAAGCGTGTCTATGCTAACAAGGAACTAGTAAGGTTTAGGAATTCTCTAATACAACAGTTCTCACTCTAACTACAAACTTTAACTGTTTAGGAGGAGCCCAATAGGTGTGATGTAGTCTGCCGAGTGGTGTTTTGCTGAGACTGGTGAAGGAAGGTTTCCTGGCTGCTTTTGCAGTCATGGTGTTTTGCTTGAAGTGTAATCCCTTACACTGACACATCTCCAGTTTCCTTCCTGAACGTCCATACACTCACAATGGGCTAAATTTAAGAGGTTATTCTTCCTCTTTTGATCTTCATTATTTATCTTGACTTCAGATATGTGCATAACACTCCATGTCTATTCCCCATTGGAATGGACCCAGGCATAGTAATATTTTGCATTTTCATAGTATAAAAGCTACATTTTGTTTCAAAAAGGGTTATCACATTCCCAGGAGGGAAAATGCTACTGAGTGGCAAGTGTCTTCCCTTTGGATTTGTCTTGCAAAAGAAGTGTTATCACGCTACTTACCAGCAGAAATGTGCATTGTTATGATGCTCTTTCTACCCCTCGCCTGCGGTCCCAACGTGTTTGTCATTTGCTTTGTCTGACAGTGTTCCCTTGCTCAGCCTAGCATTTTGATGTCATTCACTTTCTATATAGAGTCATATTTGAATGAGATCCTTTAATTGTGATTTCTATCTGTATCATAACCAGAACGTTTCTGGCTATTCCTGTCTTTCTTCCCCTTTTTATTCTCTCTTGATTGATGTACAATCTTAATTAACCTGTGCTAGCAATCTGTGGGGCAACCCTGTGTGTCTGGAAGATGGTAGTAAAGAAGAATATTAAAGGCATACGTGAAAAAATTATCTTGGAAAATTTTTATTGGAATCTTATATTTATAATCTCATGCTTTTGCAGAGTTCAGAAAAAGATTACTGCTCCATGTCACATTTTAAAATATATCTACCCATTCATTTTTCTCTTGGCTTTTATACTGTCTTTCTGCTTCATTTTGCAAAATAAGTGGGTGACACCATGATTCCTCTTCATTTTAAAATATTTTTTCGTAGAATTCTGCAAATATTGGAGACTTATTCCTAGTGGTCCTATCATCCTGACTGCTGCAGAACCAGAACCGGGTATGTAATTTGCACATTATTCAAGACAGACATTAACTTGTTTCCCTTCTCCAGAAAATTACTGAATGTTATATAGACCCTATGAAGGTTTTTAAATTCTTGTTTGAATGTGGTAGATGACATGGTGGTTCACCCTAGTGCCAGACAAATTATCGTTGACTGTTACACCATTCTTGCATATGGCTTCCCATGCTCTCCTCATGGAGGACAGGTCTTGGTTCAAAGAACGGTCAGTTATTTTTATTAATTATTTTTGCATTTATACAGCATCTTTATTCCCTGATTATTTATAGCTAATTACACCTGAGAATCCCAATGAGTAAAGCACAGCATTCAGTGAGTACAGCATCAAAAGCAGTCACTAAGGACACTGGAATTTGTCACTTTCCAATGACATACATTTCTGAAACTTTGCAGTGGGAGAGATTCCAGTCTGAGAGTTGGTGATTAACCAGCCGCTCTGCTTAAAATCTAAATCTTGCATGCCTAATGCCAGCCACCTTAAAGCTGCATTTTGAAATTCAGCCCTTTGGTAATATGCCAAAAGCTATACAGAAAATCCATGGTGAGTTAGGAAAAAGCTAAAATCATGAGTCTGCTACTTTGAAAGTTTTAGTAATGATTTTGCCGCTGTTCAGGATATATTTGATTCAAATGAAATTTGACGTTTATATCGTAGAAATATTTGTTTTGTGCACAGTCAGAACAAGAAAAGCTGAAACCTTCCAATCTTTTGTGGACCCGCAATTTGGAATTATTTATGAGAAAAATTTAATATTTCATTTTCATATTTTCAATTAAAGCATATTGAAAACAAAGCTGTCTGGATCAATTCAGTGAAAACAAATATTCTGACTTGGGTTAGAATTGCCCTGAAATGAAACCTTGCATTTATTCTATTCTTTTTGTGTGTCATTGGTATTCCTTTTTTCCTCAAGTAGAAAATACAATTGAAGCAAAAAAAAAAAAAAATCATTGTTTTTAGTGCCAGGTTTTTTTCTCAAATTATATTCTTATTTAAAATATTATCTCTGAAAATATCTAGCATCTGTCCATCTACGGCTAATAATTCTATATAGCCTTTTGGAGTGTAAAGAAGATTCGTTCACACCTATTTGCTGCCTGCTGATGTCAGTGTGGAAGAGAATCCACTCAGAAGTTTTGTACCCTGCCACAACCTCCCTCTGTCTTATCAAATAGAATTTTTCCTCCTTCGGTTACACTGGTCTTTTTAATTAAAAAATGTATGTGGTATTTGAACAATACCTTATTTGCTTGACTTGGGGAGTTCCGAACCTGTACTCAAATGTCAGGGAGTTCGTATTAGTGTTTGAGTTTCATATTCTGTTGCATATGTTAAGCCCCATTATGGCTCCCTTCGGACAGAGGCATCCTTTAGATATATTCTTCAAGTACTGTTTCTACAAAGAAGCTATCTTCCATTGTTCCCATAGATAAAAACTCCTGGCATAGTTTCATCTCCTCTCAAATGAGCTGCTAATGCTGGATTTAAATTCTTTCCTGCTGCGAGTTGCCAGGCAACTGCCACACAAATTCACCTGCAAGCAGCTGGTTCTGTCCATTGTCCCCTTCTCAGGCATGGAAGTAAAAACTCCACCCAGACATCTTGGCTTTCCCGAGCAGGGTGGATTAAGCCAGCTGAATCCACAGAGAACTGAGCTAGAAAGCATGCCAGCCTCTCCACATGATGCCTCGGTTTCCATGCTTGGAGAAGCAGTTACCCTGCTCCAGGCAAGAAATAAATCAGGAACCAGTTGATACTTCTGCTTCCGCCTCCTGTGTCTGAAACACTAAGCGTTTTATCCTCAGTGTTTTAAGCGTGAGTGTAGTTGGATTAAAATGCTGTTTAGCTTGATATTTCTTACCTTTTTGTCAAATGCATATTTTTTTTCTGGTAGCGGAAAATGGAAAGTAACCTTCTGAGAATATTTACCAGTATTGATTTAGTTTAGCTGAGTGCTTCCTGTACCTGCTCGTAGTTTCACCATTTGTAAGTCCTATACAGTGCTGGTATTTGAAAATATCCCATATTTGAGAGACAACAAAAAAAATGAAGGAATGGCTCATAGTTAGGCTGCTTAGAAGGAGGAAGAGGAAATGTCACTGTGCAAAAATGTGATGTCATCTTGCTAAAATCTGGTGTTGTTAATAGTTGTAACTTCCACCTCAGCTGACTGGTGTTGCCTCTTTCATCAGCTGTATGGTACCATTAGGAACTCAAGTCTGTTATCAAAATGTTGAAATCCATAGCCACAGCAATAAATTTTACCTCCACATTGACACATCAAATAATATGATGCTAGTCACTGATGGGACTAATGCCATGTAGTGGGCAGAATTCCCACGCTGGAGGCTTCGGTAGGGTTGGAATACTTTATACCAAAGTGATGCAAGGTCATGTGTGAAATCAGACAGGTCAGTAACCACCATTGCTTATGAGGACAATCACTGTATTCCACAAGTCCAGGGACTCTGAGGATGCCTTCCCGCTGCCAACCCAGTGTGTCCACATCAGACCACGCGTGGCTGGCCCCCATCTCACCACACTTCTGTCCAGGAGGTTATTGTACAGGTGCTGCCGGTGGTGGTGCATCTCCCACTGCTGCCTTGGTGCAGGAGCTGGCAGCCAACCTGTCACTAATTACTGAGCTGCTCTCCAAAAGTCAGAAGCCTCTAATGGCTAAAAAAATAATTGCAAACTTGGAACGGAACACGTTTGTTTCCATCTACTGAAGGAAAATCTTCAAATACCATAAGATAATGTACAACCACATGACAGAATGCCAAAGACGGGATTTTTTAAACTAAGTATTTACCTAGTTCAGGCTTTGGAGGAAATAGGGCAGTTTTGATTTGATGAACATTTTGCTTCAAAGAGAAAAAATAGCTTCAGTTTGTATCATAAGCTGGCTGAGCAATGGGATGTATCATTCCAATGAACACATAGCCTGAGGGCTTTAGTTACTGAAATAATTTTTTACTTAATACCAAGCACCCATAAATAATATTTTTCATATTCCCACTAGTATATCATTTAAACAATAATTTTCAAATGTGCAGACCTGGAATAATACTAAAAGCTTTTAAGTGGAACTGCTGGCTTTAAATGTTATTTTTATAATTTGCTCTTATACCTACTCTTAATCATAATATGCATGTTGATCACTTCAGGTTCACAGCAGTACTCTTGGCCAATGGCTGTTGTGCTGCAGTTTCACAGTCAGTTTATTATGAAGAGGGAGACATTAAAATGGATATATTATATTATCCAAGGACTTCTTTTGGCAAACATTTACTGTAAAGCTCCAAACTTTCTGCATGTGTCTGTTTACCAACCTATTTTTAAGATCTAGCCCTGCACTGAATTGATTCTACTCTAAATCAAAATCTCATTCTGTAGTGCATAATCACAGCTAATTTTGTGAATTCATTTAAAGAATCATTAACAGCAAAGATTTAGTCAAGCATGCTGTGGCATTGCTTGCTGTTTAAATTTTTAACATGTCACAATTACTTTATTTACTTTTAAAAAACTGGTTAGTGTTGAAAAACTGTCATCATTTTTTTCCACTGGATAAATGAAATTATTTTTTTTCTGAAACAAATGAAAAACTCAGTCAAATTTTGCAAATTAAATATTTTTGAGCACATTTGGCAGCATTTATCAAAACACTTTCATTTCTCCACGTATAAGACACTTTTATGAGACTTTGCTTGTTTTTATTAAATTTTGTCTTTAAATGCATAGCAATTTAGAGGAAATTTTTCTAATGTCTTTCACTGCTTTCAGTTTAGTGTGTGTTTTCATGTGCTTCAATATGTATAAAAAACCAAGAAACAACTGATAAAAATGTTTTCCTGCAAAATCAAGGGAGTGACAGGTACACACCTCATGTGATACAGAGGGGGTGTGGAAAATGAAAGACAGAACGTAGAAAAAATTTCTAGTAGATTAATATCTTGATCCTTTTCTGCTCTATATTGCCCTTCTTAAGCTTTAAAACTTCCACTTACAGAAGAGGAAGTCCAGCAGAGGCTGAATGGCATTGCACCTCTGTAGGTAAAAATGCCAATGAGCTGTTTCCTGTGGACTCAGTTCAGAAAAAACAAGGAAGGCTCACGAGTCGGAATCTTTTCTTGTGAAGCATATTAATTTTTTGGCATAATCTATGACAGCAAACATTTTAAAGAGCTTGGAGTTAAATACATGAAAAACATAGCAGGAACTCCATGAAGAAGCCAAGGCAGGGACTTGTAATTAAACCAGAAAAGGTCACTGCCAGCAACGATGCGCCTCATTCCAAATTAGGTTTGTTTCTGCTTCTGCTGAATGAATAATTTACACCCTGAACTTGTACATCTACTTAGCATGAAGGCTATGACACGGACTTACAAAAGGACTGAAAATCCATACTAATAAAATGGTTACTACACCCTTGACCTCTGTGTAGTGTAAATGAAAACTGAATCTCAATAGGGTTAATGGCTTAATCTCAGTTAATTTGGGGTTTCTTGGGGGTTTTTTTTGGCACATAACCTTGGAACCACTTCCTCTTGCTGTTCCCCTGCCATCTCCACCTCACTCGGTGTTGCAGTAGAACTAGTTGGCAGCTACCTTGTAGCATGAGAAGGGTATGGCAGACGATGCCATAACATAACATAATTTAAATTTAGGCCTGATCCTCAATTATTTTCTCAGCTTCATTTTAACGATACCTCCCTGTCACCAAGTGTACGTTTTGTTCTTCACTTTGGATTTGTTTGGGGAAAAAGAGACACTGTGCAATGTCTCTCTTTGCTAATTGTACATGTTGTTCTGATTTCTTTAAAGAAGTTATTTCTTGAGCTTTTGTGTCACTTACAATCCTCAGCTAGCGGTACTGTTCCAGCAAGTATCACTTTAGAGCTACCCACCATCAAGCTATTGATCTTTAAATAGAAAAAGAATGAAGGATTGTTTTCCCTCAATCAAGAATAGAAAAATAATTTCAGCAAAGGCTATCTTGAGAATCATCTCTGAGAGTAATTGAAGAGCAGACATGTTTTGGCAGAGAAAAACTCAGTTTTCTGGAAGACTATGGCATGCAAAGAAAGGAACTACTTTACATCCTCCTTTCATTTCTAGAGAAGTTTCAGGCATGAGAAGTTTGTCTCAATGTTAAGCTGTGAACTCTAAGAATAGAAACACATCTAATAATTGAACAATTGCTGAAGCTAAAGGTACTTACGGGTCTCAGTCAGCCACCCTGCTGGCGGCTGAAGGTCTCTGCTCAGGAGAGCTGCAGAAAGGGGCACTGCAGAGCATGACTGTCAATGTATACATATTGGAACACTGAACTTAAATTGCAATGCTAGATTTTAACCAGTGAAGGGAGGGCAGAGGCTGTCAGGCATAGCCTCAGCACCAAAGACAAACCACCTTATAAAAATGACCTGCTAAGGGAATAGAATGAATGTAACTTGCTTTTATACAGGAATGCATCTCTGCTGTTTGGGGGAAAAAACCAAAACAAAACAAACCTGCATGGACAAATCTTCTGAATAAGATATTTATTGTTCAAGCGACATGCTGAGACACTCACATTGAAAAATGAAGTGCTCAGTATTTGCAAGTTGAAATAAAGATATATATTTGTGTGCATGTACCAAATCAAGTATCTGGGAGAGAAAACTTGCTTTATTAGCGATTATTCTGCCTGGTTTGTCACCGCAGTAAAGAAAGTGCAGTTAAAATAATCCATTAGAAATTTATTATATATTGGTTATATAGTTACTTGCAGAATTATTTATTCACATTTTCATGTAAAAGTGAGATTTGCTTAGCTTTTACAAGAAAGAGAAATATCACTTTTCAGTGCAAATTCATATCCAGCAATTCCCAGGTAGCACACAGTAGCATTCACATTCCCAGCACACAGGTCCAATTACAATTATTTAACAAATACTAATTTATTTTGGAACATTAATGCAATGCAGACAGTGCCAGATGGTGCCTGTTGCTTCTGTGTTGGAGAGTCCTCTTGGACGCCTACGGCAGGGACAGAGCATCAAAGCATTCGGGTCAGAAGGCACTTCTGGAGGTCTCCAGTCCACCCTCCCACTCAAAAGGAACTACTGATTTCAAAGTATGAACAAGTTTCTCTGGGCTTTTTCCAGATTAGTTTTGGAACTCTCCAAGGGAATTCTTAAAAATGAAGGGTCTTCTAAAGCTAAAATTTAAATCCATGTCATGTCAGCTAAGGAGAGAACACTTCTGCAGTGGAGTGTGTGGCACTGCACAGTGTGAGGCACGCCGGATTTGCACGTGTCTGTGCAAATGTGGGCTTTTAGGAGGAAGGGTGAAACAGGGCCAGAGGTGCCTTTAGGTGATTAAATATTCAGGCGAGTACATGCCCATATGGGGGTTTGCTTTAGCAGACTCCAAAATGCGAGTTCCTTGTAACCCACAGGTACCCACTTGCTCCTGCCCTCCATTCTCCGTATGAAAAATGTAAAGGTAAAGCTTCTTCAGTCATCCCAGAAAAAAACTATTTTTCAGGTCAGAGTGCAAAATTAATGTTAAACAAGTTTACCACTGTTGAAATGTTGTAATATCTTAGAAAAATATGTGTGCTGTGCTTCCATCATAATAACTCTGAAATGAAAAAATGGGTCCCGAGGAAAAAAGGTGGAAGTGTGCTGAATCTATTCACTGGCTTTTCACCGGGACAGTCTGCAGTGCAACAGATGTAACAGAAACACTTTGCTTTTCCAGACACCTACCCAGTCCTGCTAACATTGATCACAAACTTTCTAACTGCCGAGAAGTGGAAAATAATGTATGTTGTCATTAGCAGATACTTGTCTGTGTTCAGGAGGAAGAAAGAACCCTTTTGCTTCTGATGTTTTCACCTCCTTTCGAAAACGCTCTGGCCCCAAGGAAGGGGTGCAGAGGCAAGAGCAATGGGTAAGCTCTGCAGAAGGCAAAACAGGGAAGGGAGTGCTGAAGGCAAACTTGTTTAAATACACAATTCATCTTTCCAAAGTCCATACCTTTGGTGAGTTCATTTTGTCACTCACAGAGGTGCAGCAGTGAGGCACAAAGGTTAGAGACTTTCTCTACCAAAGAGGTATTTATGAGCTTTTAAGTAAAAAGAGAGAAAAATATTTTTATTAGAGGGAGGATGCCAGGAGGGAAATTGATTCACTGGCTCCGTGTGAGAAAGTAAATATGTCCCTTTCACCTTAAATTGGTGCATCAAGCTCTGGAAAGTCCAATTATTTTGACAAAAATGATTTAACAAATAACTGAACCATAGGAGCGGAAGGGAGGAGGCGGAGGAGAGAGGAGGCTCTGGAGGTGGGCAAAGTTACTGCAGGAATTGGGCCTTAGGCAGCATGTGATGAAAAAGACTGGGAGGTGGAACAGAAGACAGTCCTGGAGGACTTTGTACTGCTGGAGATTTATTTTGGCAGCAGAATCCCGGTGTTTCACATTTAATAATAAGATGTATTGTTACAGTTTCTGGCTTAGAAATGAATTCTAAACCGTTTCTGAAGTATAGCTGAAGGCATATCTATACATTTTAAAAAAGAAAAAGGTATTTTTTTTCTTAAGGTTTATTGAAGCAATAGTCTTGCCAAATTGTTCTTAAACTCCCTAACCTGAGAGGGTGATTAATGAGCTGAGAACAAAAGAGGCTGTAGGTATTGTCAATGCTAAGTGTTTCTTTATTTTTATTTACAATGCTCTGGCTTGAAAGCTTGACTTGCTGTTGTCTTAATCAGGCTGGTAATTAAAGTGCTATTTAATGATGTCTGCCTAATGAAGTCACCTGGAAGTATTCTGGATGGGCTGAGAAATATAATAGTCAGGGCTAGCTTGTGAGTATTGGATTGTGGAGAGGGACTGTGCTGCATCAGGAGTGATTAAGGGAACCTGGATGACTTGCCCAAAACCCCTTTGGGGGGCTGTGGCCCTGTTTTGCTGTTTACACAACTACATCTCTTCTCTTGGAAGGATGCAGTGCTGTGCTGGCTGGGGGCAAAACTGTGAGTTTGAGGGAGGGAAAGGACAGCAATTGTGTCCCTCCTCCCTTCTTTTGGTTTTTATACATATGCATATATATACACCTTTTTTTTTTTTTTTTTTTGCGGGGGAGGGGGTAGAGGGAGGAATGAGCTTGGGAAACAAGAAATTGGAGAAATAATTGTATACCTAAGCTGTCTGGAACCAAAACATGCAGCAAGCCCTGTGGGTGCTTTTCATCTAGTTCTGTAAAGTTTTTTAGATAATGTACCAAAACAAATCTCAGCTGTGCATGTTAAGCTCCAAGACTTTCCAATTCATGGTGGGAATATTGTTGCTTGAGTTTGTATTGTTTGTGTAGAGTTTCAGTTTGGTTCCTGTTTCCAGGTATTTCTGATAGTGAAGCTGCCATTTCAGAAATGGAGATGGCTTGTGGGTTGGTGGGTGTGCAGGTGTGTGCACAGATAGTTGCCTTTTTTCTTTTCATATTCCATTGTGCTGTTTGCTTGGATAAATTAATAAGACGAGCATAATAATCTTCCAGAAAACTGGACTCAGAGAGGGAGGAAAAATAACTTGGGCACACTGCACCAAAAGCAACCTTCTGCATAATGAGAAATTTCCCTATCATATGAAGGAATCTTGTCCATAAAAATATTATGATCAGTTTTAAAAACTCAGTTGGGTTTCCTGTTCCTCTAATTCTTCCAGGAAGCTATTCCAGAATCTTCCTACTCTGATGATTAGAAATCAATTTGTTCATTGGCATTTTATGAGCACTGTAATAAAATAGAAATGTTGCAGTGACCAAAAGTATGTCTTCCTGATGTTGTGCAATTGTAAAAAGTATTATAAAGTACAATTCTTCTCTTTTATGTCTAATGTCTCATTTTTCTACATGGTTAAAAAGAGGGTAAACTTTCCCCTTAACAAAGATGCTCTCTTCTACTTTCTATTGAAGCTCTTTAGAGAAGTTGACTCTTACTATGCAAAATAATATATATTCTAAAATCTGAAAGTTAGTGCTAGAATTAAGGCCTTGCCTTCCTAATTATTTTTTTTTATGCTAATATAGTTTTCTGAACTTCTACCCAACCTCCATGGACTTCATTATACAATCTAGTTGCAAGCCCATTTTATTGCTCCCCAGCCTCCTGTGCAATTCAAATAACTCCATCATATTTTACCATATATTAGAATAGCAGAGAATTCCTACTGTGTTTTTTGGTAGTTTTGTGATTGTCAACATATAAGTGCCTGAAAATTAGCATTTTGCATTTAGTAACACAGCCAACCTGCCTATAGAATAAGTGCATAATATTATACACTACATGTTTATTCCTCAACATCAGCAGGACGCTGCTAAAGTTTCTAGGCTTAGATCGCTGTCTCATGCCAGTTTACGCTTCATTTGCATTTAAAATAAATCTACTTGTGCTTTTGCCTTAAATTTGACTTTAGTGAGTTATAAACCTCTGACGAAATCTCCCCAAAAGGTAGGAAGTAGGTATGCCAGTTCAGTCTGACTGCAGAGTCAATGCAAGTCACCGGTGAATTACAAATCTGGTGCACCCCAACTTCTGAAAAACTAAAACATTGTAAATTTGGAATGTATGATAAATCAAATCTGGTTCCACTACTTGTTTTTCAAAACTCCCATCTGTGTGATAAAGCAAATTTGGGACAATAGCTCTTAATGTAAAGACACAGAATCCATGAGATCAACATATGGCTCCAAATATTTGGTCAAATAAGAAATGAGGTCCTGTTCTGCCATTACTTTGTTTCTCTTTGTTTGCACACACTTTGTATTATTGATTCGGTTTGATCCTGTTTCTGTGACTAGTCTAAGACTGGGAAACCATTGTATTCACAGTGTACGACTAGAGGCACTTCCCTTATTCCTCGGAACAGGCTGTTCTGAAGGAAAGGTGAGGCAGAGTCATGCACGTGGAGGAGGACTCAGGGCACATCGATTAGACGTGATGCTCTTGCACCACCATCTACACCTTCTTGTCAGGTGCACCCTAGCACCCTAAGAAAGATGCAGCTGGGTGATATGAATACTTCACCTTTGTAGTGAAGATGACGAGGATTCAATATTCTTATGAAGTTTCTTCACATTTTGCATTGTCTGCCTGACACAAAGACTTTCTTGCAAGATGAAAAATTTCTGGCAATGTGTTTATAACACGTCATTGGCTAAGTCAGGAATATTGGTAGAGTAATCTAGTTCCCATGATTATTGAAAGTCTGACTGGTGGTGTTACTGTTTGTGTTTCAAAGTGCAGACTGTATGCCTTTAGGTGCTTCTCTGCCATCCTTTAGTTTATTCCTTAAACTGATGGTTTTGATGTTTCACTTTTTTTCTAATAGGTCTTTGTCTCTCCCACCAAATTCAATAGAGGTTTTGTACAAGCTCTTATCTAGGAGAGAAGCTGGAACCTGGCAGTAGTGGTGCTGCAGGTTAAGTTGGAGACTTATAGGCAGGTCTGTCTCCTGTATGAGTGCTTTCGGGTGTCGATGGGAAAAAAGCCTGCCCTGTGACAAGTGATAGGATTTATTCATTTGAATAATTGTAGAAAATTCACTAAAGGAGTAGGAAGAAAACTGCACTCAAACATGTGTTTTCTGTATTCTGTTCCCTCAGGTTTAACAAAACATACCTTTGTTTTGAAAGGCTTGCTCTCTTTTGCTGTTGTAATACTCTCCAGATTTTTTCCTTCCATGAATATCTACAAATATATTTATAAAAGTAAAGAGGGGTGATGGGAGGGTTGCTTCTTTGAACCTGAAAACAAGAAAGACTTTTTCCTTCAGCCTGGATTTTGCAGGGCACTGGTAGCAGTAGGCTTTTGCGAAGAGATGACTGGTGTTTAATGTGTCAGCTGTGTGCAATCTTTTCCTGTGAAGCACTTGAAGATGTGCCTTGGAAGTGTATGTTTTAGTTATATTTTGTTACAAACACCTTATAAAAATGCTCTTGTCTTGCACTTTTGCTGCTTTTTTTCTTTTTTTTTTCTTTTTCTGGGCAATGCAGTATTGTGTTTATATAAATAAATAATAATAAAAAAAGCTGCTGTGTCAGAGATAGGCTTTATCACCTGAAACTAATCACATCTGTGCCACTGAACCACTGTGAGCAAAACAAATGGTTCCTCCCTCTATTTTTAAGTATGAGTTTGTGTGTCCGTGGAGAATGCAGAATAATTTCACAGAATGGAAGATACCTTTATCATGATTTCTAGTAGATGTCTTGCCAAAATTTCAGGCTTTTCATCGACCAGAGAGATTCCCTTGTCCCCTGTGTCTGCCCACAATGAACTGCAAAACAGCAGAGGGGGCGTGAGAATGGGAGAAGGGTAGAGATTAAAAATGTAGCCAGGAAAAAGCTTGAGAAGAGAGAAAGTAATTTGCTTTGACCTTAGCAATAAATCTACAGGGCAATAATGACCATCTCTGGACACTCGCAGTGACATTGATCAAGTGCACTGTCCCAGGCTTTTTCCTCCCTGAACCTTGAAGGGTGTCCTGATCGTCTGTGCCACTGGTCAAGCCGGGTCGTCAAAGATCAGCTGTAAACAGATGAGTAAGAGGCATCTTCTGACTTAATGTGATGACTTGCTGTGCTAATTAGGAATGTCATTCTGTTTCTGTGGAGAACACGAAGTTATGTGATCCTTAAAACAAACACACAGAAAACTTAAGGCTCAGCTAACCTCAAAGATTTGATCTGAACAAATAAGCAGGAAGGGACACAGAGGGATTCAATTAATGAAACTCCATCCTTCACTCACCTATTCTGGACTGGGTTTTACAGCAAATATTGATCACTGTTTGGAGAACTTAAAGCAAGAGAAGAAAAGCCAAAGAGAGCTGACATTTGACCCACTGGAGTTTTCTGAACTTTTCTTCTCTCTGCATAGTGGAATAAAGTGAATTCTTTGCTTTTGAGAGGAAACGGGAGGGTTTCGTTTTAAATTCTAGAAGACATTTTAAGCTAAAGGATTTTTTGGGAAAGTGAGGGGAGTACAACAAAAGTCAAAAGCTTTTGCAGTCAACTTGCTGAAACATCAGATTGCCCATTCTCACTCCTGCAATGTCTGAGCAAGGTAGGTTTCAAGCTTCCAGGGAGCAGTTATTTGCTGAAACATCAGATTGCCCATTCTCACAAATGCAATGTCTGAGCAAGGTAAGTTTCAAGCTTCCAGGGAGCAGTTACTCTTTAACGGCTGAAGTATTAAAAAGCTTCAGTTTATTGCATTTCTGAATATGTGTTTAGAAAAAAATAAAGTAGCTGTGTAGTTTCAACTTTGACCTAACACCCTCTGGAGCCAAGACAAATTTCTTTCCAGAAATGTTCTTT
>NW_010112661.1:92143-95045 GCF_000699245.1 Pterocles gutturalis | reverse complement strand
AGAGGAGCTGGTTTCCGCTTTTTACAGCCGTACTGCTCAGCTCTAGGTACATCTCCATCCCCTCTCCAGCTAAGGATTTTTTAGCTTCTCCTGAGGTTAGAAGATATTTTCTCCTATTTGGAAAGAAGACCAAGTAATCAGGCTTTCAGTTCAGCCAGGATCAGAAGTCCACACCCTTGCCTTAATTACAAAATGAATCCTTTCTCCTGGACTTTTTTTTTTAATGCATTCAAATGAGTTTTCTATAAATTGTCATTGTGGTTGGACATCCGATTTCACCATATAGCAAGGAACCAGATCATATAAGTGCACAAATTCCTTGCAGAATTAGAGGATCTGTTTCTCAGCAAAATAAATGTGAAGCAGTGCTTTCAGTATCCCAGACTCTCTATGAAAGATGTTCAGATAACTAAAGTTACTTTTTTAATATCTGTCAAATGATTTTTCTTCCAGCTCTGACGTGTCCTCTTTCACATCACCGTGCTTTGCCCAGACCATGCTGTAACCTTGTGCAGATAATGTTTTTATCATAAAACACTGACAGACGCTTTATCCTAGCTGTGCTTGTCTCTGCTGCTGTATTTTTTATGCATAATTAGCCTGCAAAGCAATCCTGCCTCTGGAATGATATTGCCTTCCTGGGAAACATGAAATAGAAAGAACTTATCCCTCTCTATAGATTGTCTTTCAGATAAATGGCATCCCTATGTGTTTTACATACGCAGGAGTTATAAACTTTTGACACTAGCTCTTCTAATGAAATGTGTGAAAGTAGCGTTTTATTGGCATTCTGGTGGAAATCAAATTGAGTCTGACTCAAAGAACATGAATCTAATGCAATTCTTCCTTTCAGGCATGTCAGACTGAGGCATCAGGAAGCAAAATTAAAGCTTGTCTACTTTTCTTCGGTGTGCATGGTTGTGCAGACAGGATCTCTCCTCAGACATGTAAAGAGCAACTGTTTTCCAAGCATGTAGCAAGAGAAAATCCTTATTGCAATGCAAGGACTCGAAAAGTCAGTCAACTCTCTTGTTCTGGAGTCCTGAGCCCATCTTTCATAGTCACTGTAAGCTCAGATCAGTCTCTCCCCATTGCTTGTGAGTCTATTGCCTCAAGGATATTACTAACCTTAAGGGGGGATAAGATGCAGATGTCCCCCTTTTCAGTGCCAGCATAATTAGAGGGGACTTAGGAAAGTACACGATGGCACCTAGCAGAAATAAGGGGAAGCGAGTTAAAAGCCATACACATTTATTATTTCAGTGTGCTATTTAATGCTAGTCTTTGTTGCATGTAGTGACTTGGCACGATGAAGAGATCTCGGGAATGACAGTGCAGTTTGTGGTTCCTAACTAACATCACACTGATACCGGCATACATGCAGGGGGGAAGAAGCAGCAAGTCTTTGCTTTGTGCTGAAATTAAAAAAAATGCTTCTGAGAAATGCTGAACAGCTCTCTGAAGCTACTCACGAGTGGATTTCAAAGAGCTATAATGGGCATATCCTGATAGTCTTTGTTATCATCAACACGATAAGACAAATCTGTCCTGAAATAAGGCTTTGAAATAAAATAACAACAAACTACCCTTCAGAAGCATGTTAATAGCCAGCCAGTGCTCTGTAGGTTTGATTACAAGATGCTTTAAGATGCTCATAAAGTTCAAGCAGGAGCTTGTCAAAGTGAATTTTCCTCCATGGGTATGACAGGTAAAGGCTTATTGTTTCTGTATGGAAATGTTATTTTCTCCATCTCCACTAATGGTTTTTGGGCTGAAACTTGGTAAGTGATAAACTCTTTGCATAAGTGGAGCTACAGTATGTGAGCTAGGCAGAATGATAACAAATAATTCAGTATGACAGATGAATGAAATGATGGATGGAGAGAGCTCAAATTGTGCAACAGCGATGTTTTGCCTGCCATTGCCACATACTTAGAACAGATGTCTCTCATGTTAAGTGAGATAGCAAAATGCTGGCAAGTGCTTCTGTTTCCTTGATCAGGAATAATTTCAGAATAAGTTCAGAATAAAAGCTATACTGTATTTTTTTTCCTTCTCACTATAGTGTTTACAGTTTCTTCCCATTCCCTTGTCTTTTATACAAGCAAGGATATCACTTGGCTGTAAGACACCAATCTGTGTGCTGTTTAGCTCTGGACACTTAATTTTTTTTTTTTTGCTCCCTGACACCAAACACAAATGGATACGCAGTAGTCACAGAAACAACAAATGTTTTTCTCAGTCTCCTAGAAGTGGCAGGGGAGTTGCAGCCAGTGAATGCATTTGCCTTGAAACAAGGAACGTCCACCATCTTCTCTATTGGCCTTGGTCTTCTCCTGGGGAGATAGAGCAGATCTGTGCCATCCATGGGTGAGGAGGGTGACTTGCTTACATCCACCTTTTGAGTCTTCTGGGTTTCCAGTCACACCTGGTCTAATGCACTGGATACTGGAAGATGTAAGAAAGAACAATTATCAATGCCTCTGTTATCAGCCCTCCCTCTTTCTCGTCCAGGTTTTCCTGGTATGTCGGGAGTAATATCACAAAGTGGCAATTACTCAGTATCAAAAGAATTCTTAGAAATAATAAATAAACAGTCCCTAGCATGTTTAAGTACCAAGGGAGTGTAGCCCAGACCCTGCTAGGGAAATATGTTTGCTTTATTAGAAGTTGCTGCTTTAGGGTGTCATCATTGTGACAGAATCTTTAAACATCCATAAACTGAAAGCAAGAGAAATAACAGTTATTGATTCTTCGCCAACATGGTTTATGTATTTTGGAAGATATTGGAAGACTTTTAACTAAGGTCTCCTCATATTTCCTATGTTTTTATTGAACCATAATAATGTTTTTGCTATACAATTCAGGGAGAGCCTTTTTTTACAGTTAGCTAAGAACTTCC